>NC_137004.1:7069406-7186906 GCF_032717465.1 Coenobita brevimanus | reverse complement strand
GTGTGTGTGTGTGTGGACATCTATGCTTGGCTGAGAGAAATCATAGCATTTCAAAGGTTACGTCTGCCGATCGTATTCGGTTTTACCTCATCCCGCCACCTAGTTCGTTGACAGTTTTGTACTTCAGCATATTGGAAAAAAAAATCTTGTCACTCCCAAACTATCTGCCAACGACTATCACACACCCAAAGCCGTTGGTATTAAATAACTAATTAATTTCTATCTATCTATCTATTGCCAGACGCCTCAATCCCGTTTGGGGTGGCCACAAACAAATCACCTCCAAGTCGCCCCGTCCCCCGCCATCTCACTGCCCTGCTCCCAATTCACACCCCCCTCTCTCATATACCTCTCCACCCCATCCCTCCATCTCATCCTCGGCCTCCCCCTCCCTCTTCCCCCCTCCACCTCACTCACATACACTCTCTTCGTCAGTCTTTCACCCTCCATCCTCTCTACATGGCCAAACCACCTCAGTGTGTTCCTCATAACGCTTCCTATCACATCCACATCCACACCATAACGTTCCTTTATATCCTCATTCGTCAGCCTGTCTTTCCATGTGACTCCACAGGCTCCTCTTAAATAACTCATTTCCACTGCTCTCACTCTTGACTTGTGTCCTTCCAACAACGTCCAAGCTTCACTTCCGTACGTTAGAGTTGGTATCACAATACTGTCATGTAGTAACTTTTTCACTTCCATGCTCACTTCCCTGTTTCTTATCACTGCTTTCAAAGAACCAGCAACCTTTCTTCCCTGCTGTACCCTTTCACGCACTTCACCCTCCAAACCTCCATCCTTACTCATCACACTACCCAACTACTTAAACGTACTCACATTTTCCAATTCCTTACCATCCAACCTCGCTGTACATTCACTGACTTCACCTCTCACAAAGACCATCACTTTACTCTTCCCTACATTCACCTTTAGATTCCGTTTCTTACTCTCCCAAACTCATCCACCAAGCCCTGCAGCTCACCTTCGTCTTCACTCAACAACACAGTATCATCTGCAAACAACAGTACAGGGAGTTTCCAAACACTACCTTCTCTCACCAGGGCCACTCCAACATCCACTACCCTACCTTGTACCTCTTTTATTACCCCATCCATGAACAGATTGAACAACCATGGAGACATGACACATCCCTGTTTCAACCCAACTTTCAAAGAGAAAAATTCACTTAGTTCACCATCCACATGCACTGCAGCCTTCGCACCATCGTACATACTCTTCACAGCATTCAACAACTTCCCATCTACTCCATATATTCTTAACACTTTCCACAATCCTTGTCTATCCACCCTGTCATATGCTTTCTCCAAATCCATGAAAGCCGCATACAACTTCTTTCCCTTCTCTAGAAACTTTTCCACTAAAGATCTAAGAATGAATATCTGATCTTCAGAACCTCTTCCCTTCCTAAAGCCTTCTTGTTCTTCTCCAACTAATTTCTCTGTTCTTTCTCTAACTCTGTCAATAGGTATCCTACCATACACTTTTCCTATTATACTAAGAAGACAAATGCCCCTATGATTACCACACACTTCTTTTTCCCCTTTTCCTTTGTACAAGGGAATAATTATACCTGACTTGCCAGGAGGAGGCCGTAGCACGGGCCGAACAGGGTAGTACTCCCGAGGGAAATGGGAATGCTGGTGATAGGGAGAGCTGGAGCTCCTGTTTCACTAGCTATCTAACCATCCCCCTTTGCTGACCTTTTCAGTGTGACAGTAACATGGAGAGTAGACCAGCATACTCTCCCAAACATTTCCTCTAACTATTTATGCACTACACCACATGCACATTTCACACAACGTATCCCACTACGTTACAGGGGTTGGCGCCAGCAAGGGCATGCGGCCAGAAAACTTTGCCCCCGCTACCTAGTGGCGGACTTCTGAGGGGAGGCGTGGCGGGGGTTCCACCGGCATAGATCATGGGTCCAGGGCGAGATGGGGCTCGGGCCTGTGCTAAGAGGGTACAGGGCATTGCGGTTCCCAGGCTGCCGCTTCCGCCCAATAGAGAGGGGCCCAAACCTGGGAGTAGCGCCCCAGGAGGCTGCCCTATCAGTGGGTGTATAATGGCGGGATAGTTGCAGTGCCAAGACGCGCTTGGAGGGTGTCCCTGCAGCTGTCCTGGCAGGGTGCCCCGAGGCCACTACCACAGCCACTGGTAAGCTGGTGGGCTAGGGGTCCCAGATCCATTGCCTGGACCTGGGGTTGTGCAGTGAGTGGGACCTGTGCTGTGTCTGTCCCCATTTATTAATACTGAAGATGACAAAACAAAAAAGGTTTCAAAGCAAGCCTGAGGACAGTAAATCACCCATGGGGATGAGGGTGGGTTCATGGAGTGTGGGAAGTTTGAGGGGAAGAGCAGGGGAAGTCGTTGAAGCATTCAGTAGGAGGTGGGTGGATGTGGAGTGTTTGCAGGAAGTCCGGTACAGGGGTGGATCAGCCAGAAAGATTGTTGGGAAGGACTGTTGCTATAAGCTGTTTTGGCAGGGGGGGACAGACGGATATGGAGGTGTTGGTGTGATGGATGCGGAGAAATGGGTGGAATATGTTATGAATGTTTTGAGAGTAAGAGACAGGATATTGGTAGTGAAAATTCTGTTGGGAAGAAAGGTAGCTGCGATTATATCGGCATATGCTCCACAGGCAGGATTGGATGAATCAGAGAAAGACAGATTTGGGGATGATTTACTATGTGTAGTGGGTGGTATGCGGGCTGATGAGATAGTGATTTTGGGAGGCGACTTAAATGGTCATGTAGGTGAAGCAGCACAAGGTTATGAAGGAGTGCATGGGGGATGTGCATATGGTATAAGGAATGCAGAAGGGGAAAGGATACTCGAGTCTGGGGAGGCAACGGACATGATTGTGTGCAACACATATTTTAGGAAAAGAGACAGTAGGTTAATTACGTATGAGTCTGGGGGAAATATCAGTCAGATAGATTATTTTCTGGTTAGGAGGGCCGATATCAGGTTAGTAAGGGATGTTAAAGTTATAGGAAGTGAGGAGTGTGTGCAGCAGCACAGACTATTGATTTGTGATATGGTGCTTAAAGAACAAGTGATGAAAAAGAGGACTTATGTACCTAGGAGGAAAATATGGAAGCTGAAAAACCAAGTAGTAAGGGATGCCTTCTATAGCGAGTTGAGGAGAGTGGTGGCTGAACAGGGAGCTGTAGACAGAGGCGTTAATGAACAGTACAGAGCCCTCAAGAACAATTTCTTGAGAGTTACTGATGTAACATGCGGCTGGACAAGAGGACCACCAAGACATAAAGTAACTTGGTGGTGGGATGAGGGTGTAGAAGCTGCAATTAAGGAGAAAAGAAGGCTTTTCCGGGAATGGAAGAAGGGTGGTAGCAAAGAGGAATATTTGGCTGCCAAGCGTAGGGCTAGAAGAGAGGTATACAGGGCAAAGTCTGAGTCACAAAGACAATTACTTGATAACCTAAATCATGGGGAAAAGAAAAATATATTTAGGGTGGCAGGTCAGGTGAAGAGGGATAATCGGGATATCATAGGTGAGCAGTGTGTGAAGAATGATGAAGGAAGGGTAGTGGTGAACAGTGAGGATATTAAAGATGCATGGAGAGAGCATTATAACCGGTTGTTGAATGAGGAGTTTGACTGGGACAGGGAAGGTTTGGAGCCAGCAGATCCAGTGTTTGGCCCTTGGCCTTTAATTGATGCTGCCACTGTTAGTGAGGCAATAGGCAGGATGAGGGTGGGGAAGGCAGCAGGTGTGTCTGGGTTGACTGCCGAAATGTTGAAGGCCTCAGGCGATATAGGGGTGAGTTTAGTCACTGACCTGATAAACAGGATTATTTATGAGTGTGTTGTCCCAGATGATTGGCTGAAGAGTGTAACTGTTAATGTGTATAAAGAGAAGGGTGATGCCCTGGAAAGAGGAAATTATAGAGGTATAAAGCTGTTAGATCAGATAATGAAGGTAATGGAGAGAGTTTTAGAAGGTATGATTAGAGAAAGAGTGAATATTGATGAGATGCAGTTTGGGTTTATGCCAGGTAGGGGGACCACTGATGCCATATTCATTGTTCGACAGCTTCAGGAAAAATATATTGGTAGGAGAAGGGATATTTATTTTGTTTTTGTTGATTTGGAAAAGGCCTTTGACAGAGTCCCTAGAGAGGTGGTGAAGTGGGCAATGAGAAAGCTTGGCTTGGAGGAGTGGCTGGTTAGGGTGGTTATGGCCATGTATGTGGGTGCTCACACCCAGGTGAGAGTGAATGGAGATTTTGAGTGATGAGTTTTCCGTGAATGTTGGTGTGCATCAGGGGTCAGTCTTGAGTCCCATGTTGTTTATCATGGTACTTGAAGCCCTTTCACGTGACTTTAGAAACGGACTCCCGTGGGAGTTGTTGTATGCTGATGATTTGGTGTTGATTCCAGAGAATGAAAGGGAGGCGGAGGAAAGGTTGAGGAAGTGGAGAGATGGTATGGGGCAAAAGGGTTTAAGGGTAAATGCAGATAAAACAAAAGTGATTATATCTAGGGTTGGTGGCGGTACTGTCAAAGACGAGGGAGAATGGCCATGTGCAGTTTGCCACAAGGGCGTGGGAAGTAATTCCATCTTGTGCGGTGTGTGTGATAAATGGGTGCATAAGAGATGTAGTGGTATCAGAGGTAGACTGCGAGATAATGCTGATTTTATGTGTACAGCGTGCCGGGGTGAGCAGGTGGAGATCGTCAGACGTGAAAAGATTGAACTTGCTGGTGAATCTCTTGAGTGTGTGGAAGAGTTTTGTTATTTGGGAGACATGTTGTGTGCTGGAGGTGGGGCTGGAGCTAGCTCTGTGGCTAGGGTGAAAAGTGGTTGGAAGAAGTTCAGGGAGCTCTTGCCTCTCCTGACATTGAGAGGGCTCTCCCTACGTGCTAAGGGGTCTTTGTATGCAGCATGTGTTAGGAGTGTAATGCTGTATGGCAGTGAGACCTGGGCAGTGAAGGAGGAAGACAGTCGCCGGCTCAGACGTACAGAAATGACAATGATTAGGTGGATGTGCAGTGCGTCCCTGCGTCCAAGGCCTGGAGGGGCTGGGTTTACAATGGAAGAGTTGAGAGGTAGGATGGGACTGGAGTGTATTGGTGTTGTGATGAGGAGAGGTAGATTGAAGTGGTTTGGACATGTGGAGAGGATGGGGGATGATAATTGGGTGAGGAAGGTGAGAAGTGTTAATATTGGGGGTGGGGTTATGAGGGGTAGACCGAGAAAGACATGGGACGAGGTCATTAAGCGTTACATTAGGGTTAAGGGACTGAACAGGGAGGCTGCAATGGATCGTGCAGCGTGGAGAGCCGCCATTAGGTTACCAAGGCCGACACATGCGAGCATGTTGGAGCCTTTAAAAACGAAACGAAAAACGAAACGAAACGAAACGAAACGACTTCCAATCCTCCGGGACTGTACCTTCCTCCCAGGCCAATCTGCACATCTTCCACATCCATTCTACTACTATCTCTCCCCCATGCTTCAGCATTTCACCACACACTCCATCAATTCCTGGGGCTTTCCCCGCTTTAACTTTCTTCATTGCTTCCACAACTTCTATCCTACTGATTTCTTCCTGTCTTCACACCTCCCTCCTTCTCCCAGCCATTCCCCAGCCACTTATACTCGCATTACTTCCATCTTCTATGTTCAACAATTCCTTAAAGTGTTCTCTCCATCTGCTCACTTTTTCTCCCTTCTCCACTAGTAATCTACCATTTTTATCTTTCACTCCCCTGCTAACTTTACTTCCACCCTGTCTTACTCTTTTCACCTCTCTCCAGAACATTTTCTTACAGTCCCTCCACTTTACACTCAAATTCCTTCCAAATTCCTCATCCACTCTCTTCATACACTCTCTTACTAATCTATTCACCTCTCTTTCTTTCTACATATAACTCTCTCTTCTGCCTCTCAACTTCTTCCACGCCCCTATTTCTCATCCATTCATTGTATGGTTTTTTCTTTTGTGCCACAGCCTGTTTCACCTCTTCAGTCCACCATGCTGTTCCTTGCACCCCCCTCCGTCTTCTCTTCCTTCCACACACCACATCACATGCTGCACATATTTCTTCTGTAAATATTCTACACACACCTTCCACGTCTCCCATCTGCTCCAATTCATATTTGCCCAATCGTTCCTCCACTTCTCTCTTATACTCTGCCTTTTTCTCATCCTCTTGTAACCTTTCCACTCTCCTTGCAACTACTCCTTCCTCTCGTCTTTCCCCTTCTTCTATTCCTCCATCTTACTTGAATTCTAATTCTGGCCACCACCAAGTAGTGGTCAGAAAGTCTACTCCCCCAACCTCTATAAGCTCTTGCATCCATTACACATCTTCGCATCCTTTCATCCACACACACATAATCAATCATTGCCTTCCTTTCATTCAGTTCGCCACCCACCCTTCTCATCACTCGCCATGTATACCTGTGGATCATTTTATGCCTGAAGAGGGTATTGGCTATCACCAACCCCCTCCCAGCACAAATGTCCACTAACGCACTCCCATTCTCACCTATCTCAGCAGGCACACCCCACTCACTAACTATTCCATCCACCTTCACATTCCCAACTTTACCATTCATATCACCAATCAAAAACACTCTCTCATTCCTTCCAAACTTTTCCATGCACACTTCTACATTTGTCCAGAACTCTTCTCTCTCTTCTAGCACGATCTTGTGTTGGTGCATACACACACACAATCGCCCACATTTGTATTCCAACTTTCAACTTTACCCACACAATCCTTGACCCAACTGATCCATACTGTCTTATGCTCTTCTTCCATCTTTTACTCACAACTATACATACTCCTTCCTTTGCCCTCTCATTCTCACCTACTCTTGCACATATACCCCATCCATACTCCCATTCTCTCACACTTTCTCCCCTCCATTTTGTTTCAGTTATTCCACATACATCCACTTTCGCATCCTCAAGCACCTAGACAATCTCTCTCTCTTTCACCTCATCATTCGCTCCCCTTACATTCCACGTTCCGATAACCATGTCCTTTGACCGGTCCTTGGTCGTCATCGTTTGGTCAGTACCTGTCCGAGACTTATTGTTTGTTTTTTTAGTTAGTTGTTTTCCGGGGAGGGACACTAACCCTCCGCCAACCCTTTTAGTCGCCTTTTACGACAAGCAGGGATACTGGGGGAGTATTCTTGAAACCCCCCCCTACCTCCAGGGTAATTAATTTACCCTTAACAAATTTCATAAGATTATATGTACTGTACTGTACAGTATACAATAAACGCCACTAATGCATACTCATAACTATATCTTTCATTATCAATTATTTCGTTTTTTTTTTTTTCAACATCTATTATATTTACACCCACACCCTTCACTGTCTCCCTCACACACCCTCATCTGTCTTTCCCCCACCACTCGTCACTACCAGACACTCCCCCAAACCTGTCACTACTGCAAGTCGACCACTGGTACGAGTATACAGTCACTAACCCACACTAATCACAAACCAATTCCTGTCACACACACACACACACACACACACACACACACACACACACACACACACACAGCTGTCACAAATCTACATCTACAACAACAACAACACACAGAGATGCCTGTCACAGACACACCTCTAACAAACCCACATTGCAACAACTACAAACAGGTTACTCATACTTGCACATCTATCTGCAACAAACTCACACGCGTCACTGTCACAGCCCAAGCCTACATCACTTACCACATACACTGCCAGTAAACACTGTCAAGCTCCTGCACTCACTGTTAACTGAATAAAATCAATTAATTTTTGCGGGAATACTTGATCAAGGTCGTTCCAACCGCGAGATCAGTGGTGACAATATGAATACCCACATTCTCCTGAACACTCAAACTCTCTTGTGACTTACTATCAGGTTATAAATTCGTCTGGTGCGAGCTGCAGTAGAATACTAGAGCTGTTCTGACCGTAAGGGGGTTGAGATAACACCAGGTACGACTGGCTTCAGAGATGAAATTACAAATTATGGGAGATACCTCGGTAGAGGAGGGAATAAGACATTCATTAATCTTAGAGAGACAGACGGCAGGTCAGAAATTAGGAGAGTGTGGATTCAGTGCTGGGTAGACCAAGGCACATAAGAATGAACGGATACATAATCGGAAAATAGGATATACGATGATTAGATACAGATGTGGGTAGACATACATAAGCACAGAGGCTGAATCGAAAGACTGATCGATAATGGATGGAAACTTTCTGTAGGCAGGTGGCGAGCAAGATAGAGCGCTAGGGAGATAACCAGATAGGTAGATAAGGCACTCCGCTCTTTCTTTACCCCTGCACAGTTGTTGACTCTATACAGGGGTTTTATCCGCCCCTGTGTGGAGTACAACTCTCATGTGTGGGGAGGCTCCCCACATACAGCTCTTCTCAATAGGGTGGAGTCAAAGGCTTTTCGTCTCATTAACTCTCCTCCTCTTACCGACTCCCTTCAACCTCTGTCTCTTCGCCGCACTGTTGCATCTTTATCTCTTTTCTATCGCTACTTCAATGGTCACTTCTCCTCTGAACTGTCTGCTTGCATTCCTCCACCTCTACGACGGGCGCGTAGCACCCGTCTGGCAGCAAACTCTCATCCCTTTTCTGTCCAACTCTCTAATGCAAGAGTTAACCGTTACTCCCAGTCTTTCATTTATGCAACAGGTCAACTCTGGAACTGTCTCCCTCTGTCTGTATTTCCTGCTGCCTATGATCTCCAGTCTTTCAAACGCAGTGTGTCCAGGCATCTCAAAATGATCGGATCTTGAATTTGGCTCTCTATTGTATTTTGTTTTTCTCTTGGAGGGAACTGTTACTGCGGGCTCATGGCCTTTAGTTCCTTCTTCCTCGCATAAAAAAAAAAATAGATAAATAAAAACTGAGAGACATTATATGCATCATACTACACTGACAGAAAAAGAGATCGGCGCATAAGTGCATAGCATCAGTTAGCAGATACAGAAAAATACAAGTCCAACAGACTTAGAGTAGCAACAGACTGGCATACAACTGACAGAGAACAATAAACAAGTAGGCATGCACAATTACATTCTTTAGTCATGATAACTTTTTAAGGCTTGAATTATAAGTGAATTAAGGTAAAGTCGTATTTTTCTGGCCACTGAGGTGAAAAGTTGAGTGTTTTGTGATTCATGTCACTCCTATCCTACGCTCCGCATTTGTACCACTGAGAGAGGTTTGGTGATGAATGATGATGATAAACGAACCTCTTCACTTCGACTACGTCTTTTCTGCTTTAATCAGGCTACCTCCAAACGATTCTGCTAAATTTAGGTGGAACTTTTTCATGGGAAGGGGTAAATGAATGTTAAGTTAAACCTCTCCAGTTCTAAAACAGAATACTGATCTAAATAACGTCACAGGGAAATAGCAAGAATAACCTACGAAACGACGTCACCAGGTTCAAGTGGTTAACAGACATATTCAGGTAAATGATGTGTAAGAGATAAGACATAAGAGACAGAGTGTCAGCACCAAGAAACTACGCATACTGTTTCTTCCAACGCACAGTTCGAGTTGTGTGGAAAAAAACTGTGATATTTTGTTACACATAGCCAACATCTAACGAGCCCTTATTGCACATAATCATTTACACCAGGCGAAGTGGCAGAAGGGGGGCAGTGGTGTTGGCGGGAAGGTGGCTAGTAAAGGGAACGTAACTATAGTGTTGGTGAGTTCCTGGAATTCATGTTATTCGATGCTCTTGCAAGTGCACGAGTAGGTTAGGCTACTGTGTACGTTGGCGAACCGTCACATCGGTGTGTCCAATGTGTCCACCTATCATCCAGTCTTTTATCCTCCCACCAAGAGCTCAAGGACGCGGGGCTAGGCTGCTTAGTCCAGACATTTATGGCGAAAGTGACCAGTCTCTCATCACTCACTGGTATCATGCGAGCAATAAGAGCAATGCACCACAGTCATCCCTCGAATGTAAACCTTTATGCGCCCACACCGATTGGAGTATCTAACCTACAATACCACTTGGCGTCGATATAGTTATATGTTTACAACTAAATGTAACAAACAATTTCCTGTGCTAAAATGAAATCCACCACAAATCAGCCAATGAACAATCACCTGAAGGTATGCGTTACATCAAGTGAATGGATGGTGGGCGCCTCCAACTACAGACTTTGAATCACTGCCGATATAAGGGAAACATGAAAAATGGTCGCACGGGATGCCGTCATGAATCTTGTTCCACTGGAAATATATGAAACAAATTTTATAAGATTCAGTCATATATGATAACCGAATGAAATTATGAAAACATGTCCGTGGGTTTTATCAATATTTAACAGGCAACTTCAGCGACAAAAGTACTTTGCATTCTGCTTTACTAGTAACAAAGGCTGGGTGAAAACAGAATTTGTTACGTTATAATGTAGTTAAAGTGTACTGTGTCTTGTTCAGAGATAAAAAAAAAAAAAAAAGGTAGATAAGAGAGGTAGCCATTATGCTGTGGTATTTCACTTGTCCCTGTTACCAATGTTAGGAGAGTAGAGATGACATGTCTGCTGTATTTGTATGTGTCCTTGTTGTTTTCTTCTGGCAGTGGCGGCCTAAATAAAAATCTCAATGTACCACCATGCCTACTTAGATCTCACCCTTTTGTCTGGTTAAGTAACACCACTGTTATTAATGTTATCGGTTTACCTAATCAAACAGATACGAGGAACTCTAAAAAAAATTTTGCGTCAAACTTTCTTAGTTCCAGGTGACTCCCTCAGGCTGGGTTGGCAGACATACTGACAGGGGGTAGGGGAGAAAGTAGGGGTATGGGGGGGGAGGAGAGGGAAAGGGAGAAAAGGAGAGGAGGAGAGGAGAGAGAAGGGATGGGCAATGATAGGTGGGATATGGCGAGAGGAAGAAAGAGAGAAAAGGAGGAGGAGGAAAGGAAAGGCAAGGATAGGTGGGATATGGGGAGGGGAATAGATAGGGGAAAAGAGGAGGAAGGGCAGGACTAGGACAGTAGTGAGTTGAGGAAGGGAGGAGGAAGAGGGGAAGGAGGTGTTAGTGGATGGAGTACGAAATGTTATGTATAATGTTGCACTGGGAGGCAGCCGCTCCGAGTCTACTCAGTGAAATACATCGAGTTTATTATGAAGATAAAAGACTGCACAACACACTGCAGAAAAAAATAAAAAAACAACTTTATGAGCATACTTGCATGAAAGGACGTAGAGTTTCCCCATTTCCCTACCATTCCCATGTACTGTATTGTAAATATCACTTTCTTTATCTTTATCAGTGTGCCACCTCATTGTCCAAGGTCAGTGTGAAGGAAGTGTAAGGTATATTGTCATATAAACTGATGGTTCAAGGAAGCAGAAAATTTAATAGGACCAAGTTCAAATTGCTTTGATCTGTGCTCTTCTATTGTAAAATAACAGAACGTGGTGAAATACGTTTCTTTCGCATCGTTCTGCATTTTAGAATACTCCTTGCCTTATTCTCAGACTTAACGAAAAAAACTAATTAAATACAAACAAACCTGGCCTAACCTGATATATCTAATCCTAAATTTAATAATGGCACGCCTGACTCACATAAACACAATATGATTAATCTTGGCTGTCTTGCCTGACTAGACCTACTTCATCTTGAGTAAATGACCCGCAAGCAATCTAATAATTCCTGACACGACCCAAGTAATCTTAGCAATACGTGACCCAGCCTAACCACATCACAGTTAAATTGCACTTAAACCTATATTAACCCGAGTCTTTTCACCCTGACCAAGATTACTTTTCCTTATGACATAATTAATTCTGAGAGAAAACAACCACTCTGTGACCTGTCTTTATTAGAAAGAACACATTTACTTTTCAAATGAAACTCTTCTTTACTCTTTATATTTAATGCAGAGATGGCTTACGCCTTGAATATTGGTGCCAGACAAAGATAAAATGCTCGTGTCACTCTTTGTCACTGACTTAGCCGATTATCTGTCTATGCTGATGACACATCGTACCTTTGCTACCACTGAGGTAAGTCTCGGCAAACACGATGGCCCGTAAATGAAAAAAAAAAATAAATAAATAAAGCACACTTTTATCATTAACGTGGTCTGCTTCACGATATTAGTTATATGAATTCACTCAGTACTGGCTTCTATCACGCTTGCACCAGCATACTCATCAACCCCAGCTTACGTGAAGTGCAAGGGATTGTAATACCTTAAGTTAATTACATCCGAATGTGATTTTAGCAATTACAAGCTCAAATTCAGGAAATACATATTAGCAGAAATCGAACGACGTCGTTAACATAAATTCCATTACCCTGACCAACAAAAGAAGAGATACGTCTTGAGAAGTTGTTGTTCTACTCTGAATGTCAAATGACGTTCAAGCACTGGAAAAGTAGGAATATGATGAATGAAAAAAATAATGCACTGACTGTATTCGGTTCTGTTTGATGAAGCATCCGGTTGAGCCTCCTCACCAAAATAAGTATAATTTCCCCCTCAGGAGGTAATTATCTCATATACTCGTACATTATCCGACTCCATACAAGACAAAATATCTGCTCTTTCAGACACACACACACACACACACACACACACACACACACACACACACACACTACAAGTAGGTGAAGCTGAGGCGCTTTCATTATAGGGACGCGTTTATATTGGATGTTTCTCTTGGCAACGTAAAATAGTTGGAAGTGGAATTGAGGAAGATAACGAGCAAGGCTGCATTGAAATAGGAAAACGAGAGACGTCTGGTTGTTGTGGACGCGAGGGATAAGGAAAACAAAACGGTGAGCTGAAAGGATGTCATGTGCTGCATCAAGTGGCCTCAGTTCGTATTTGTGAGACTGGGTCTCTTTGATGCTGTCAAGGCTGCAGGAACAAAAAGCAGCCTGAGGTCAAACTGCCTGACACAAAAGAATATGAGAAGGTAAAAATAATGCATCATATTATACAAAATGGATGAAAAAATATGACAGTTTTATTTAATGGCTTGTTTGGTCAAAACGCCTACAGGAACTAAACATCCTAAGCCTGGAGTCCACCGGGTTGACATTTCAAATGAATCTACAACAAAAACAGTTACTACTACTACTACTACTACTGCTACTATTATTACTACTTCTACCACCCACTACTACTACTACCGTACTACTACAACCACCCACTATTACTATTACTACTACCTCTACTACTACTACTACTACTACTACTACTACACCTACTACTACTACTACTATCGTACTCTCACTTTAACCCTCACCCTCCTTTCACCTCAAATTCCTAGTCGCGGTCTCATTCTCGATCCTCTCCCTTCACCTTCAATCGTTCTCCCTTTTTAGGATGTTCATAATCTGCCAAGTAGTTGCTGGAAAATATTGGCTCGCTAACGCAGTTACCTGCTCCCTCTCCCGCCCAGCGACAAGTTAATGTGGCAGGAAAGAAGGGAATAGAAGAGAGGAAAATAAGAGAAGGGGAAAAAAGAAACAAATAAGGAAAAAGGAATAATTCAGACAGTGAATGGAGTTAAGCAGGAGAGAATACAACAGTGCTAACACACCAGGTATGAGAAAAAGAACTGAAAGCTACAAACAAAAGGCGCAAGAAAAGAGAACAAGAACGAGAAATATACGAAGAGCAGAAAATTCTAAAAGGAGCTCGAGTGGAAGAAAATGGTGTGGTAGAATATTCGCTGCACAAGACATGCAGGGAGTTTTCCAAACTTCGAATGCTTTCTTGCACAATAAAAAAGAAAATATTACGAAAGTCCACGAATGAAATAAAAGATGGGGAAAGACATGCAGCTCTAAAAAAAAAAAAAAGATTTATTGTAGGCAATTGGGTTTCGAAAAACACTCCGTAAGGGAAGAAAATTTCTGATACTGTAAAATGAAGGAAAATAATACAGCTTCGGACACGATC
Organism: Coenobita brevimanus; assembly: GCF_032717465.1. Lineage (NCBI taxonomy): Eukaryota > Metazoa > Arthropoda > Malacostraca > Decapoda > Coenobitidae > Coenobita > Coenobita brevimanus. The sequence goes on along the minus strand of NC_137004.1, from coordinate 7,172,930 downwards.
AGAGAAAGAAAAAGTAAGTAAACAAACAATAAATACAAACAATAAAAATAAATACTAAATACTGAGCTGAATTTGCAAAGTCAGACTACCACTAAAAGAGAAAGATCAAAATCACATCAATAGTCCGTGAATTTAGTTAAATACGCAACATTATACAGTCTTACGAACACAGATGAGAAAGGTAACAGCATATAAACAGTTCACACTATAGAAAGTCATAGGAAAGAAATGCGAATCAAATCAATAACTGAGCACAGAAAATAACATAGTATTAACTGATTTTAGAAGATGCAGTTACAAAACACGGTAGAAAGAAATGCAGTCAGGTGACAAACTTTGCCGGAGTGGAAAGAATGGCGGAAAAAGATAGACGATTTTACGTAATTAGAGCAACAGAAATGTGGAAGATAAATTTGACAACAACACATATCACATGGCAACAAGTATACCACTGAACTCCACCACTCTGAGTACGCTCTACTATTTTCAGTATTTCACCACCACCAGGTGCTGGAAAAGGATGTCATCGGGTAGTGGCATCGATATAGCTGGGCGGTAGAGCTGCCTTGTTTCACAAACGTCTCTCATCTCTCTCCCTGTCCCCCAACAGGAGGATGCTGGACAGAAGCTGAGGGGCAACTTCAGCCTGCAGTTCACTGGGTTCACATTTAGATGAATATGGGGCTGCTGCTACTACTACTACTACTACTACTACTACTACTACAGCTGCTGCTGCTTCACCAGCAAGAGGATACACGAAACTCTGCCATCAGAGGAAAAATGCTGTCTTGAAGTTACAGTGACGTGAAAAAGAAGTGCAAGACAAAGGGCTGTAAACAAATGTGTCTCAATAACAAGTCCAGCCACACGTGTTGGAAAAACTCACGTGAATATTATGACAGTGTTGAGTCAGCTTTTTTTTTTTTTTTCTAAATTTTCCGAGTCAACATAGACTGAGCCCCTTCTCTTAGGCCCAGCAATTTCCTACGTTCCACACACCTTTACATGCCATCACTCCGGCACTAATGTGCACCGTCTATTCTTACTACTTGCAACGGCTGTCTCATTCTAGGCAATGATGTCACTAATACAGATATTCTTGCTGTTGTCACATAAGGTCATTCATTTTAGTCGAGGCCCATGACAGTGAGGGCATTAGTGTCCATTGTAATTATTTTTTTTTATGAACTACAAAAAATTATGTTTGAAAGTAATATAAAAGTGTGTGTGTGTGTGTGTGTGTGTGTGTGTGTGTGTGTGTGTGTGTGTGTGTGTGTGTGTGTGTGTGTGTGTGTGTGTGTGTGTGTGTGTGTGTGTGTGTGTGTGTGCAAATCCTTACTTTTAAGTTTCGAGTAAAAAAAAAAAAGTAAAATAAAACTGACGTACTATTGTTACACCCTTACCAAGCACCCCGCTGTCTCTGCCTGTGAACCCGGATATTAATGTTTCGATTTCCCTATAAACATACAGTATACTTTGCTATGTCAGAGCTGTGGGAGCTGCCACACATGCAGTCACCAGTGTCCAGAAACACACACGGCACATTTCGTCACCACACTTTGTACTAATGACAAGACTGCATGCATGGTGAAGCCTTGCAGACAAAGGAAAATAAAGCGGTTTTATCTTTAAATTTCAGAGGCCCCGGCCATAAGAGGACGTTACGATAAGGTGTGCTGTCTCACTATGAATGACAGCTAGTTTCCTCATTATCATCATCGTAATACGAAATCCCACGTTCACAGGGAGTGGGGAGATCCAAATGTCTTTTAGATCCAGAAGTCTTTTATCTCAGCGATATAAGTAAGAAAAGAATCTCGGAAACTGTTTTTCATATGCCTTTGGATGTTAGAGGCTGCTAGCAACTTGACTGTGGAATTACCACATCGTTAAGCCAACATAGGATATTCAACCCCCCCCCCCAATTTTTTATATTTTTATTTGTTCTTTAGACAAATAAACGGTGTAATGATTTTTTGGCACCCCTTTTAACGTGACAGCGTTCTGATTGACTATTGGATACGTTTATGTGAAACTACAGAATGTGGTGAAAGTTTTTTTTTGGGGCGTATCAGATAGAGCCAGGATTCCGGGGGCTTGAATGATGAGTGAATGGATGCGTGGCCCATTGGACTGGGCTAACTTGGGTTGTCTGGACGCTGCTACTCCTCACCCTGCCCTTGGGTGGGAAAGGAGGTCCGAATGATGATGATGATGGAATGATTTTCGTCAGATGATACAGCAGCACGTAAATACATATACTGTACCTGTGCTGGAGGGGATGCCTTCATATGGTGACACTGATGTAATTGGCCAGTTCAACTGACTGGTCATACAAACGTCCCACACTCATCCCGCAAAAAGGGAATGTCGGATAGCAGAAGAGTGATAAATTCAGCCTGCAGTCCACTGGGCTCATATTCAGATGACTCTGGGTATTATAAATTACGTACAGCACACTTCAAAGACTAACATTCCAAAGCAAAGAATATATTTGGAAAATGCATACTGTACAAAGGCATAAGTAAAGAGATGGAAATATAAAATATTATCATTCTCTAGGATCAGTGTCACCACAGTCATCGGCGGCCAGGCCACCGGCAGAGGATGAGATGTCCTGTCTGCCGTCTTGGTAGCCACGGGTAGGATTCTGAACAATGTTTACTGTCGATTCCTTCCTTTGACTCGCAACCTGCTTTTGCAGGAAAGATGTGAAGAGCGTAGAATATTTTTATGATAATTTTTCTGCTAAACAAATCTTAGCTACGTGAAGAGAATTATCACGAGTTATTTTTTAGTTTTCGCGGGAATGTCAGGGAAAGGAAACTGCAGAAATTCCTCTGGCTTGTTCCTCCTGCAAACTAAAATCTAAGTTGCTAGAGAGAATAGATCGTAAGCTCCTTTGCAAATCTGACCACAAGCTGTCCCTCACTGGCTCGCTTGTCATGTCTCCTCGCTCATGTGGAACGTTACATTGAAAGAAAATGGTTATGAACTTTCTCATCACCGTTGTTTGATTGTTTACGTAATAGGATGCATTTTGTAATCCCAGTCAATTCAGCAGCAAGGGGGTAGACATTGTTTCTTGATCCGTCAGCTACTTTCCTTGTATTCATGGAGCTTGGCAAAGTCCCAGAAAGGAAGATAAGGTTATCACTCTCTTGAAAACTATTTCTGTTCATCCACTGATTTACAGCGTGGTAAATTGACAAAAGACAGCTGTGACTGAAGGAAGATATATAATTCGATTTTTTTTTTTTTTTTTAGCTCAACGTATCCCTTCCTACCACTGCCAGAAATACGATAATTTTATTGACTTTGCTGCGCACAGATCTATCCTGCCTCTGCCAGCTCCCCCCCCCCCCGCAAAAAAAAAAAAAAAAATCTTGCCCAGCCTTCCGTCGCCATAAATCAATCACCAGCCTCGCCGCTTAGCATCCTCGACACAAGTGATTCTTGTAATCTCATCAGCTGTTGGAAGACGCCGGCATAATGGACGGACAGACAGGTGGAGAATGGATGAAAGGAAAAGTGTTTACGAAAAAGGATGGTCGATGATAAGAGACCATACTGTACACTTGACGATGGAATGAATTTGTAATAGCTATAAGCTATTGTGTTCAGGTGACATGGATGAGATGATCTGTTCATGGAAGAAAATACAATGCTGTCGACCTCACTTGCCACTCCTCATCCTCCACATTCTCTCCTCTCCATCCATATAAGACGTCACCTCGATCGGTTGTATCTAATTGGGAAAAGGAAAAAAATCAAGTAGGGCTAAGCGAACGACGGTGGTGGCTGTAAACATTTTACGACGCTTTTGCTGAAAGAGCATCACAAAGCTTCTGACTCAGTTTCACAAGTTATGTTTTGTTACGAAGCACTCTTAGAATCTTTCGTAAAAACTGATGGTATTCTTGACTTAACCATCTTCTTCTATTGGTATTTATATAATAATTAATCCAATGTAATGTTATCGGCCACTCTCTGTTAATATAATCTTGTTTTCTTGATATCATACAGAAAGTTAATACTGTGGTGAAACTTCCGGCAGCGCGGCTGTACTGGTGGGCGCGAGGGGCTGAGAAATGTAATAAAAATTCCATGAATATTATCTACACGAACCAGAATAAAATGAATCTTACTTCGTTTATAAAGTTCTGATAAGGGTATGCTTAATGATATAAGGAATCTAGAAAAAGAGTTATGGAGCTGCGTTCCCAATGACCAATAAATATTATAGGGCCAGTCACCAATAAGCATCGAGTTTCTTAGGCATTAGTACCTGCAGCCTCTACATCGAATTCAAAGCTTGGTGGTGTTAGCGACAGCAGGTTTATGATGGGGCTGTTATAGGTGGTGTACTAGTTTACCAAAGGGTGTGCAGCTGTGGCGAGTGTGTGCAGGTACAGAACGTGTGTTGGTGAAGTGAGAGTGTTCGTGTGTGGATGGCGTGCATGTGAGACAGGTGTGGGTATGTGACAGAGGGTGTGCAACTATGTCGAGAGTATGTGGGCGCAGAATGTGTGGTAGGGAGGAAGGGATGTTTATGTCAGTATGGTGTGCCTGTGTAACTGGTGCGGAGGCGACTGATAAGGGGCAACAGGACGGAGAAGATAAATTAGATATACACTTTTTGAAAATAATATCTCATTGATAAACTACAAAAGATGAAGATTAATGGAAACCGTGATGAGCAATATCTTTGTTAAAGGAAATATAAGTGCAATTGTCTGTACCGCTCTTGGAAAAATTTAACTATGAGCTAACTACTGTTCTTACCACCTGATTGTTCGTTACTAGATTATCTATCTATCTCTATTGCCAGACGCCCCAATCCCGTTTGGGGTGGCCACAAACAAATCGCCTCCAAGTCAGCCTGTCCCCCGCCATTTCACTGCCATGCTCCCAACTCACACCCCTCTCTCTCATATACCTCTCCACCCCATCCCTCCAACTCAACCTCGGCCTCCCCCTCCCTCTTCCCCCCTCCACCTCACTCACATACACTCTCTTCGTCAGTCTCTCACCCTCCATCCTCTCCACATGGCCAAACTAGATTATATTTTGTAAATTAAATGAGTCTTGAAACCCATTAAGTGTACTATCTTCTTTGTATTTTTAATTGGCATGACATTAGACTCTGCGGTTGACAAGAGAAAGAAGCATCACTCTTGTGTGGCCACAGAAGAGTGTTTGGCCACTGTCTTCTGATGCGGCTGAAGAAGGAACCACTCTGCTATCCTTTTCACAATATACGAGTTGTCGGTTCTGGGTAAACATGGCCAGTGCACTCTGCCATGTACTTAAAACTTACGGTATATGTATCTTTTAATTTAATTTATCATTTCCACTGAACAAGACCTGATAACTTTAATTCTTTGCGGCTGGAGGGAAGGAGCCGCCATGTTGCCGATGACGTCAGCATTCACACTGCAGACGACGCTCCAATCCATCACACAATACCAGTAACAGAGATGATAGCTGTACCTACATGGCCACCGTAAATCCAAACTACCCCCTTCAGGTATGTTGTGAACGAATATTTTTCATGGTATAAATGGGTGGTACCTGTTAGGTAAGTAAATTGTGGTGAAATCGACCAGAAGTAGCTTACAGATACACCATTCCCGAGCGGTGCTCGTACCTCATGAGATGGGAAGCGTTAAATGCATGCCGTACAGTATCAGTTGTATGAGTTTATGATGGTATTATGTTCATATTTAATATTTGACCTCTTCATTATTTGTTTTTTGAAGAAAAAAAAAAACAGTTTCAGTGACTCAACTACAGTACTTCAGGGGAGTGTGACGAAATACCGAATCGGCAGTCATTTACCGAATCAACACCGAATTGGCACTTTTTAATTGGTAAGTGTTATAGATTTTATCACCATAGAGGTTCATACCTAATTATTCGAAATCTTGTCAAATTTTTGTATTTAATTTTATCTTTTAAAAAATCCGGATTCACAGAGAAAACAGGTTAAAATTAGCAGAAGTGTTTCTCCTTTAGCTGAACAGCTTGCCTTGGCAGATTTCTGCTTTGTATAATTATTAATTTAACATACATATGCACTTATTTGCACTTTAAATCAGTATCTGTGCAAAACAGAAGTCTGTCGAGGCATGTTGGCGATTCTAGTAGAAATACCCGCTAACCTTAGCAAGTTTTCGCTCTGACTCCTAATATTCTATTAATAATTGAATAAAGCAAAGTTTTTTGACTGAATTTCAGATAATTAGGTGTGTATTAACCTATATGGTGAAGAATATAATACTTTCACAACAGTAAAGACTGCAGTCCAGCACTGGGAACTTCCGACGAGTAGCCAGCCACCACTGTTTTCGTTTACTGTTATTGGTTGGTATACAGAGGAATAATTTCCCTACTGCGCTTTTGTCAGTGCACTTACACATTGGAACGAAACATTAGCAATTATTCCTCTTGTCACTGGACATTCTTAGAGGTCAGAAATAAGCACAGTGTATCCTGGCTAAACGTTAACAAAGCAGATTATGCTACCTCAGTGTGAGTAGTGACGTCACGACCAATCACAGGCCGTTTCAGTGTCACGTGATTTTTCGGCTACTTTATCTATTATTTTTTTTCATGTTTCTGCACATTTTTATTGGAAATAATGGTTGACATAGTTATTTTCTGTGTATCTTTTACCCATACAAGTATCTAACTTCAAAAAAATTTTGACCGGAAACTCGTCCAGAGAGCAAAATATAAAATACAGCTGTGTTGTCATTAGGAAATCTTTCAAAATACAGGTCCCTGAGAAAAGTCACAACCATTTAATCAAAGAAAAATAAGTCTGGGATGAATGAGCAAAGTAGCATCTTCATCACTCCTGAAACTCTCTCGCAACGGCATCCAGTTGCCTGTGGAGGGGTTGGTGTGTAGAAATATCCTTTACGAGACATCCTGGGCCATATATCCTCTCGTTAGGTCCCACTCCGGGTTTTACTTTGCCCTCCTGACATGTTAGGACAGAGAAAGTTGTCTCTGTTATTTTTGTTTTATTCCCGTAGTGCAACACACACACACACACACAGTGAGGGTGACGGTTGATGTGAGACAACTAGAGTGAGGGTGTGTTGATGTGAGGCAGATTAGACAGGATAAGCGTTGATGCGTGGCAGACTAGAATGAGGATTAGTGTTGTCGTGAGGTAGATTAGAGTGAGGATGATTGTTGACATGAGGCATTTTAGAGTGAGGGTGAGTGTTGATGTGAGGCAGATTAGAGTGACGGTGAGTTTTCGATGTGAGGCAGGCAGACTAGAGTGGGGGAGAGTATGTGAAGAGCAGTGTGAACAAGTAAGAATACAGGTAATGCGGTGGAAAGAACAATGCGTACAGTGAGAGAGGGATATTATGTGTGGAAGGAGTGTGTTTGGAGGGACCAGTGTGTGTGCTGAGCCAAGACAAATATTATGAACATGCAATACATGCGACGAACAGCGCAAGTTTCAAGAATACCAAAATACATTACACCACAATAACAAAAATGAATATGAAATATCAAGAAAACTGATGATGAACGAAAGGAATTATGGACAACGATAGTAAGAGAGGCAAACATGTAACAGGAAGAAGTAAATAAAGCAGTTAATATAACGGAGGGAACTCACAGGGACAGGAGGAATGGAGCTTGAAATAATAATACTGTAATTAGAAATTCATGTAAATAAGCGCCGCTGTATGTAAATAACTGGAGACTATTACAGAAGCTTAAGAAGGCACACAAGTGAAAAGGAAGAAATCCACTGCAAAATATGCAGGATGAAGCAGATACTGACATGGAAAGAGATAACAGAAAGAGAAGAGGAGACAATGAATGAACAGAAAAGCATAGAGCTGACACCTGACTGACTTTGAAAGGTGGAGTTTGAAGAGCAAAAAAGTACGGGGAAACTAATGAAAAATATAAAGGACAGAGGAAATATTAGGGGTAATTCTGGTGACAAAAGAAGTGTATGAAACCAAAAAGAAGAGAACGGGTCATGAGGGAGATTTGACCCACCAATTTAGCTCAAGACAGACATACACCCAGATGAAAACAGAGACGCTGGACAGATCAGTATAGAGGCAGCCACGCATGCAGATGTGGGAAGTGGTCCAAATTGTTAGTTTGGCTTTACTCTTTCACTTTTTTCATATAAAAGCATCTCTGTCATAATGCTCTCTCTCTCTCTCTCTCTCTCTCTCTCTCTCTCTCTCTCTCTCTCTCGGGTTTCGCGTCAACGCACTTTAAACCGAAGCTCTTATCCCCAGCCACACCCTTTTTTCAGTTATCGCCCATTTTTCAACCATTTCGTATAATTACATCTTGCTTCTTCTTGTTTGTCTCTTATTTTCACTCATTTTATCTTTCTCATATATTTTAATATTCCCCCTAATATTTCCTCTGCCCCATCTTTCCATGATGATAACAGAACTTCCAAATAACTATTCTGGAGCCTCACTTCAACTTCCGGCAGCAGTTCTTGGAAAAGAGCAGAGGAGCGTCTCTCTCTGGAATCTCGATGTTGATGGTCCCATACGCTCTCATAGACTTGAAATTTTTCGAAGAAGCTGCGTGACTCGTGTACCAAGACAGAACCTTTTCATCTTTTAGTGCCTCTCTGAAGTAATCTCGGCATTTTTACCTACGGTTCGTATAGCTACATGTAAATTAAGAAACCAAAGAGCCAAAGTGTAAATTTAAGGAACGCAGGGACCACAACTCTTCAGTGTCACTGGCTTAGGGGGTTAGGACTAATGCCGGACGAAAATCTGCCACTACAGCAACAACCCCAGGGATTAATGACGCCGCTTCCCAGAACTGGATGAGTTGAAGAGAGAATTGGCGGGTTATGGCGTCACCGCTCCTTGTGGGAACATGGGCAACTGGCCGCAGGTTCATCTGGTGGTGGCAAGTGGTCGTGGTGGAGGCGTCATTGTACTGACGGGATTAACGACGCTTGTTTCTGACCTCTTCACTGTGGGAAATCTCAACACTTGGATATAAACGTTCGAGGAGAGAGAGAGAGAGAGAGAGAGAGAGAGATGCAAAGAAAACTGTTGAAGTGGGGGCCCTCACCATCCACTCACTCGATGTAGGCTAGTGCTGCTCTAGGTGCCTGCCCTTTCTTCTCTTCGTTCTTTCCTTACTTCCTCTTCTGTTTATCTTTCTTTCATTGTTTCCTCTTCCTTCTGTCTACGGTGACTCTACACTGAGTGACAAGCCAAAAGGTTTCCTGTACACCAGGAAACCATTCACTAAGCTGGGTGGTAACCATGTAACCATATTATGGCGCCTGGTGGTTTAGTGGGTAATTAAGGCGCTACAATCGGATTGAACCTGTATAGGTTTTTATCCAAGGGGTGGTTGGGGCTTATTGCTCACGTAATGCCACTCAGGGATAAGTGAGGTTGGTCACTCTCATCTTAAATGTCAGGACCAACTTGCCTAGCCCCGGGCTCCTCCGTTCCTCATGGGGCAACATAGGATTGGATGACGGATGGAAAAAGCAATCTGATGCGGCTATGAGTGAAAGACAATAAGGCCATACAGAATAAAGGATAATTCGTAGTGTCTTTGTAGGCAGCGTTAAAAGGGAAACAGACGTAAGGAAGAGAGAAAGCAGTAAGTAAAACGGAGATCCGAATATGTAATAAACTGAAGATAAGCAGGACTGACGTAGAAGTTAAGGGAAGGAAGAGAGGGGGAAAAGATAATGAAGAGAATAGGCGAGCAAGAGGTGAATGAGGATGTAAAATAACAAGGTGAAGAGAGTATGGAATATTACTTAAAAGTGAAGACAGCCAAGGCTACAGTATGTAAGGCCAGGAGGAAGGGAGAGACGGAAAGGATGCCAACTTATATAGACTGGGAAAGGGAAGGAGGAGGGGAACAGGGAGCGGTGAGGGAACGAGACGGGAAAGAAAGGTTACAAGGACGGATCAAGTCTGGCTGAAGAGAGGCATGATGATAAAAAGAAAGGGGGAAGGAAAGTGGATCTGAAGGAAAAGAGAGAAGGGGAGAGGGATATGACATACAGGCGAGCAGGGAGGCAGAAGACGAATGAAGGAATGTAAAAAGTGGGCGGACGGAGATTGGGAGACAGTCAAACTTTAAAAGATGAGAGAGAGAGAGAGAGAGAGAGAGAGAGAGAGAGAGAGAGAGAGAGAGAGAGAGAGAGAGAGAAGGCTGCTATGATGTAAAGGACGGAGGGGAGGAGGAAAGTGAGGTTGCAGGGAATGAAGCAATGTTAACACTTTCCATTCGAAGTCGTGTTTAATATTTTACTCTTAGACCTACCTATCCTTTGTATTCACATTAGAAGTGATTTTGCTAATTGGAGAGGTTAGATATAAACTGATGACGTATTTTCCGTTTTTATTCTTACTGCCATCACATACCTTCACGTGAAGGCACTGAAACGGCCGAGCGGTGGAACAGTACGGTTATAAAAACGTTCCTCAACTTCCTCCCCATCCCCTGAAAGGAGGATGGTGGGCTGTCGGAGAGGGAAAACTTCAGCATGCAGTCCACTGGGTTCGCATCCAGATGAACTTAGTGATAAATGAAGACAATAAACACAGCAACTAATACTACTACTATTACAACAACAACTACTGCTACTACTATTACAACAACAAAAACAACAACTACTGCTACTACTATTACAACAACAACTACTGCTACTGCTACTACTACTACAATTAATAATAATAATAATAATAGTAATAATAATAATAATAATAATAATAATAACTGGTCTTCTGAAACTGATGAAGCAATATTCAAAGAACTCCACACTCCATATGAAAATGCTTTTGTTATCAACGTACACCTCATATTAAGGGACTTTTGCTGTAACTCAAAATATTTACGGATTTTGACCTGTGACCTTGAAATCATGACCCACTACATTTCCACAGAGTTTGGTCAAAATCAGCCTAATACTTTCTGATTCAGTGTTTTCAGGCATGAGGCGACCATTATGATTTTTCTCAACGTCTCAAAAAGCATTTGTTGGAACTCCATATCAATACTCAGGTGCACTAGTATATATTTACTACATACTGGAACATTTGCAAAGCAACTGAATCACTAGTTTTTGATGTACAGGAGGGAAAAAAAAAAAAAAACAAGGCGCTAGTTTTGCGCTAGTGCTAGGAAAAATGTGCCAAAAAAAAAAAAAAAAAAGTCTGCAACCGTGATAAATCGCTCCTGAAAATTGCAAGTCTCTATCTCGAACGGTTTTAGAATGCCAGCCTGCTTGATCTCCCCCCCCAAAAAAAAAAAAAAATCTACAATAAGAAATACTACTACTACTACTACTACTAATAATAATAATAATAATAATAATAATAGTAATAATAATAATAATGAAGTGGAAGAAGAGGAGAAAAAAGCTGCTGAAGAAAGGTTGAAATGAAACAGAAAATGTAAAATGTAAAGGAACAAAAAAAGACACGAGAGGAAAAAGTGGAAAGTTTGTGATGAAGCCACAGCGAACAAGGTCGGTAGGGAGAGAGAGAGAGAGAGAGAGAGAGAGAGAGAGATGGGTAATCAGTGTGACAAATAATGTATTCAAGCTTTTAAAGTGTACTGTTGCATCATCCATCATTTACTGAACCACCAAAGGCCAAGGTTGGTGCGAGAGTGACAGAGAACATTATTTATCAATTACTGTTCCATTTCCTTTTTCCTCTTACTACGATGGTGTCTCTTTCATTTTACATGTGATAAAGCCACGTAATTTTGGTAACATAAATTCTAAGTTCAGTAATTATCATTAAGCCTTTTAAAGAAATCAGAATTAGTCTGCTACGAAGCACACTTTGTGATGCAAATCCAATATGCTGTTATTATCATTATCATCCCAAACGTACTTGCCATCACTGGTATAAGAGGGTTCTAGAAACAGTAACCTTAAGAAAGAGAAATGTTACAGAAAAACACAAAGAAATAGTTATTCATCCACTGACTCTCTAGAGCCTGAGATTTTCGGTCCCACCTCCTAGAACTTATTTTCACACACACACACACACGCACACACACGACAAAGAAGTTATCATAGGGAAGCTAGGTACTTGATCATCTGCTATACACATTCTGCAGTGTTCTGGTTTCCATGCATGTAGATGATATGACCGCGAAAAATTCAGTGATAATACGAAGGTGAACAGGAGAACGGAGGAAGATGTTTAGTTTCAACAGGTACTGCAATATGAGGGGACTTTTTGTACTCACCACTTCGCCAGTGATTGTGTTAGCTTCGGTGCTGTGATTCCTCCCCGCCTATGACTGACCCGCACTGCGCACTCTAAAAAAAAATAAAAAAATAAAAATAAAAATAAATAAAAACCCATGAGTGAACTTTTAAGTTCTCATTTTTCCCCTGCCTCTGCCAGCTCCCTCCTTTGTGTGTTAATGATCTGCAGCCTCAGCGGGATTTTTCTTTTACTCAGGCAATTTTATCATCAATTCTGCACTGATGTAAAAGTAAGTATATTTTAATTATTCGTTGTGTGGTGCATAAAAAATGGGCGCAACCTTTACCCTTCCATCACGATTTTTGTACATCAGCGCTGAAATTCGATAAAATATTTGCTGTAACATTCATTACCATTATGCACATATATAGACGCATGAACGTGACGTAATGCATATCATTTGGAAATTATTTTGAGTTTACAAAGAAAGACCTTTGGCTTTCAAAAACAACGATAAATAACAGCCAACGTAAGTACTTTGTTTTTCAGTGCTTTATTACATTATTATTTACACACATATCATACGTGAATACATTTTATGTGAAAAGAATTTACAGCAACAACAACACACACACACACACACACACACACACACACACACACACACACACACACACACACACACACACACACACACATACATACATTTTTTTTTTTCTGAAGTAGCACTCCACAAACCTTTACATATTTGTGTAAACTTCATTTATGCAGGCTCTATGAGGATGTTTTACTAATTGTCTCACACTATGGTGCTTTCTTAAACTCTGTACAATTACTGATTTTATACAGGGGCCTTATCAGCCCCTATGATGAGAATGAGTACAGATGTCATGTGTATGTAGGAAGAATGTTTTTTTTTTTTTTTTTTTTCACGCATACAGCATTTTTAAATAGGCCTTCCTCTTTTATCAACTGCCTTCTCTCACTAAGTCCCTTCAGCCTCTCTCTCTTCGACATAATGCCCTCCACCCCCGCTCCATCCCCAGCCTCTCTTTACTTGCCCTACCCATTCCGGCAGACACGCAACAGTCATCCAGCTACATATTCTCACCTACTTTCTGTCCAACTCTCTAACGCGAGACTTGATTATTACTCGAAGACGTTCTTTTACACAGTCAACCCTGGTACTGTCTTTCTCAATCTGCCTCTCGAGTTGTTTATGACCTCTCCCCTCTTAAGCAAAGTGTGCGCTGGCATCTTGAAACGGACTGAACATGATTCTGAGTTCTTCTTTTTTCCTTTCTTTCTTTCTTTTTTCTTTTTTTTTTTTTTTTATAACTTTCTAAGAAAGGCACAAGTGTGACAGGTTCTTCCCCTTTTGTTTCCATAACCGTCCGAAAAAACAGGCCAGAGCTGCCTATCTTCAAGCGCTAATAACGTTAATGCACTTTTTGCCCTGCGTTAATCACGCTCATGGCCAACAAAAATGAGGGAAGGGATAAAACCGACCCCGGTTAATGGACTCTGCTCAGGTCGTGAGGCTCAGCACCTGCTGACTCTCGCACGGGCTCTAGACGACTCGAGGAGAATAATAATTATTTTATATGTGTACGCTTCTCAGGGCACGCTGAGTTCATGACCTGAGCAGTCTATATGCCTATTTCATGAACGGACAACCAGTAGGAAAGAAAGACAAATATATATAAAACAAGAAGGATCATCTGAGAGCGCAACACCCACGACTACCAGCTGGTGTAAGTTATGAATATATTTTTCCCTGTGACCTCGACTATTAACATATTACCCATAATCCTTCCACCAACTCTGGTTCAAATCAGACAAAATCCATTTGACTCTATTTTGCCAACTGACCTTGACCTGTGACCTTGACTTTCGACTGATTATTTTCAGAACGGAAACGCTTTACCCTTGTAACATAAACTCCGCCCCCCCATAAAGTTTAGTCTTCATCGAATATAAACTATTTAAGTTGACCTTGTCATGTGACCTTGACATATTTTCCTCAAAAACAATAGGCCAATCATTTGGGTAATCTTCAACTCAATGCACCAAACTGGATCCTTAGCAGATAAAAACTCTTCTAGTTATTTTCTTCACACACCAACAAACGGGTCCAGCCTAAACCTTGCTTGTGACTTTGATCTTTGACAGGTTGTTCTCAAATTTGATACCCTTTGTACTTGGCTGATCCTCAACATTTCCACAAACACTGACTTAAACTGGATCAAGGTTGTGGTTATCTTACCCTGTAATCTCGGTATTTAACCTTTCTGGTGACCTTGTCTTAAGACTGATGATTATAAAATGGAATTCTTATATTCGTGTCTTATCCCCAACCATTCTTCAAATGTTGGTATAAGTCAGATGAAATATGTTTATGGTGACCTTGCCTTTTGACCGTGACCACTGATCTATTGCACTAAAAGGGGGGGGGTTAGGTTTCTTCCTTAACTGACCCTTAATCCTTCCAATAACTTTGATTAAAATCAGATCAAAACTGAGTTCTGTTAACTAACACACACTTGGATCGAACTCTGACCTTTCCCTGCAACCATGACCTTTGACTGTTCTAAAAACTGAACCAGTTAATTCTTGCTTTACTGCCAAGAGTTATCCCTAGTATTGTCGAAAATGTATGAAAGCTATTTAAGCTGATTTTGCTAGGCAACACTGTGATTTAGCACTGTGACTTTGACCTTCGATCTAATGACTCTGACCTTTGATTTAATGTTATATATATATATATATATATATATATATATATATATATATATATATATATATATATATATATATATATATATATATAAATGAACAAAATTACTAGTACCATGCTAACCCTCAGGCCTTCCAAAAAGTTTGGTTAAAATCGGACAAACGTGTTATTTTGTTCACACACACACACACACACACACACACACACACACACACACACACACACAACTTACTTACTTGAAGCCCTAGAGTGTTAGTGTCTAAGTGATGCCAATACAAAATATGAGGCAGAAGGGAAAATGGACAGATGGTATCAGGCAAGACAAGGAAGGGCAGGGGTCGAGCCGGAGTTGTTTAGAGGGAGAGACGAGGAGATAAGAGAGAGATTAAAAATAGGGAGAGAGAAACAGAGGAGATTATGTGAGGCGAACCAGGGTGAATAAGTGAGCTGCTGAAAATGTGAATTATCAGATGATTGCTGTCAAGGAAATTATGTTACCAGAAGAACTGTTCTGATATGGATATGGGAATTTTATATAGAGTGTCGGGGCAAACATTTTAAAGCATTTCCATTGCACCCAATGAGCTCTTAATTTCCCTGCGGGAGGGAACACTACCAAGAATGCTAATCAACTTCTAATTCGATGATAAGACCGTCGAACCTTCAACTTCCTTGGCTTACACTTGTCTCTCCGTTATATATACTTTTTTCTGTCTGTATGAATATTTCATTAGCTTAGCCTATCTTCTTTCATTTTCAGTTCACATATTTTTCACTGCATCCCCCGGGTTTTCTTCATGTCATACTTTAGTACGGAACTGAATATTTCCCAAGAATCAGTATATACATACCCAGGGTGTTCCATAAGCTCAAGCACAAATTTTAAGAGATTAATCCTGAGGTCATTCCAAGACATTAATGTTCTATGAATATCAGTGGGAATCGCAGTGGTTATGGAATAAACGGTATTAAATTTGTGGTTGTAATGGAGGACATTTTCAGTATCTATACCGTGTTACGAATCTCTGTTATATGTATTGTTTCGTTCATGCTAAGGATAATCTGAACGATCATCAACAAGCATTACAGTGATTCACACTAGGGAGGGAAATGAGTGGGCATGAAATGTGAATTTTTTGTACCATTACCATCACTCAGGTTTAAATACCATTAACCCAATAACCATTGCGAATACGACATATTTTCATAGAATATTAATGTCTAAGAATCACCTCATCACAGTAATCTGATTATTTCACAAACGATTTGCGACAACCCAAATGATGCAATGTAAAGTAAACCTCATTATTCCCAGTCTTGCGATGTAACATAAACTTTCTCATGGAAACCGTTCATTAACTGCGTGACATGAGAAGTACAACGGTATACCGAATATAAACAGAAGAACAAGGATAGAATTAATGTCTACCGAATACACGTGGGTTAGTAAGGCATAAAGGCAACGTCATTCTATACCCCAGACTTCCTTTATAACAAGATCCGTCACTATGTTGCATCCAAATCCCAAATATACTGTTGGTGTATAAGGAAAGGGAGAAACGAACTTTGTCGAAGGTCTGACTGGACCGGGACTCTAACTCTGGATCTTCCAACAACTGACTGGACGTGCTAACCAGTGGATCACCGCTCATTCGAGAGATAAAACTGACTGCGAAAAGTCTGATTCCTGCCCGAGGCAGGTCTTACAAAGCTGTGAGGCTGGACGCGGCTCCGACCGTTGGTAAATACCTCAGCTTTTGTCGTTTTCCACAAACTTTTTGACTCGATAGTCTCACAGTGCAAGCTTTTTCTAATCTAAGCTTTCTTGACTTCCAAACCTTTGAGTAGTTCGATCAAGTTTGATGGGCTAATGAAGGAATGCAAAAGGATGACAAAGTAAAAAATACAGAGAATGGGGAAGTGATGCACTAGATGAACTAATGAGAATCAACGTAGTTTACAAATTCAGTCCTTGCATGATATCAAGAAGCTAAACTGCATAGCACAAAGTACTGAAGCATGGGTACACTTCACATGATGCAAGCTAGTGGGCAAGGTGGCAGAACAGGCCAGATGGCAGGTCAGTAGACAGACAATGGGGCACGATGGGAGTGTAGGTCAGCAAGCAGGGTGGCAATGCAGGTCAGTCAGCAAGGTGGCATTGCAGGTCAGTCAGCAAGGTGGCATTGCAGGTCAGTTAGCAAGGTGGCAATGAAGGTCAGTCAGCAGGGTTGCAATGCCGGTCAGTTAGCAGGATGGGAGTGTGTGTCAGTAAGCAGGGTGACAATGCAGGTCAGTTAGCAGGGTGGCAATGCAGGTCAGTTAGCAGAGTGGCAATGCAGGTCAGTTAGCAGGGTGGCAATGCAGGTCAGTTAGCAGGGTGGCAACGCAGGACAGTTTGCAGGGTGGCAATGCAGGTTAGTGAGAAGGGTGCCATTGCAGGCCATTGAGCAGGGTGGCAGTGCATATCAGTGGGTAGGGTGGCAGTGCAGGCCAATGAGCAGAATGGCAGTGAAGGTCAGTGGGCAGGGTGGCAGTGCAGGTCAGTGTGTAGGTGCTCCTTTAACCAACATTTACGAGGCCAGTTGTGTAGGTGGTGAACATCAATCAAAGACACAGAATTTACCCAGTTGATCCCCTCCCCTGTTCTGTTGCTGGATCTGTATTGCCCCCACCCTGTGCTGCCGGTCGCCTAATCCCCTCCCTCTGCCTTGGTCGGGGATCCTCCCGCCCTTCTCCCGTCTGATCCTCACCTCCCGTGTTGTGATGTGATGGTCTGTCCTGTGATGTGAAGTGATAGTCTCGTCTGTGATGTGATGGTCTCTCGTGTGATGTGAAGTGACAGTCTTGTCTGTGATGTGATGGTCTGTTCTGTGACGTAACGTGATAGTCTCGTCTGTGATGTGATGGCCTCTCCTGTGATGTGAAGTGATGGTACCCTCTGTAATGTGATGGTCTCTCCTGTGATGTGTGTATGATGGTCTCTCCTGTGATGTGAAGTGATAGTACCCTCTGTAATGTCATGGTCTCTTCTGTGATGTGTGTGTGTGTGTGTGTGTGTGTGTGTGTGTGTGTGTGTGTGTGTGTGTGTGTGTGTGTGTGTGTGTGTGTGTGTGTGTGTGTGTGTGTGGGTGGGTGGGTATTCTCAGAGTTTTATAATGAGGTATCATTTCCTTCCCTCCGTCCCCCGTCACAGCCATTAGTCTCTTTTATCACAAGCGTTTCATTCCCTCCTCGTCTTTGTCTCAGCTTCATCTCACTTTATTATACTGTCTGCCTGGCTGTTTATTTATTTAATCCATTTTTTATGCGACATGTAACATACTGTACCTTCTCATTCTCTCATCCACACATACATAATCAATCACTGCCTTTTGTACATTCAACTCACCACCACCCTTCTCACCATATGACATGCATATCTGTGGATCATTTTGTGCCTAAAGAGGGTATTGGCAATCACCAACCCCCTCAATGCACAAATGTCCACTAACGCACTATTACTTTCATCCACTTCTGCAGGCACACCACTCACCAAGTGCTCCATCCACCTTCACATTCCCTACTTTTCTATTCATATCTCCAGTCAAAAACACTCTTTCACTCTTCTTAAACTTTTCAATGCACGCTTCCACATCTGCAGGACGTCATTTAAGTTTATTTATTCTGGTTATCGTTAAATGATTATATTCTTCTGAGGAAAACCCCTGCCTTAAAAGTTAAAAGACAAATAAAGTGATCATCATTCTGCCTTTCGTCCCTACAGTGGCCACCCGTAACATACCTTGACCCCTGCAGTGGCCAGCAACATATGGTCCCCCAGGTATCTAGTACTTCTGAACCGGTTTTCCTTATCCCAAACACGAAGGGATGATTGTGATGCTTTTCCCCTCAAAGTATAATTTCCCTGCTTCCAAAGTATTCATGCGAACCTGCAAGAGAGGTAGAAGCAGGAGTGTTGTGTACTTTCTGCACGGAAAATATTGATCGTGACGAAGGAAAACTGTTTTCCGGGAAGTGTTCCCGTTCCAATTATCGTCCAGGTCATTCGTTCAAAAATCAATTCAGGTCACTCACTGCGAGGATGATGAAGCGGCGGCGGGAATGGCCAGGCGTGGTGGCTTTGCGGGCGGGAGGGAGATAAATGGAGGCTGAAAGGCAGAGTTCTGTATTTCTAGTAAATTTTACCCGTAGATATCTACTGCAATTCTGAAAGCATTTCTCTTTCGCAAAATGAATTGCTTAACATTTAGATACTATTAACACCAAGAGAATACAGTGATAGACACATAGTTGTCTATAAACCTCAACGTTACCAGGAAACATCAGTGTCCATCTACATTCCCACAACCATGGAGTTGTCTTCTTATGAGATCCCTTGGATGAAATCTAGCTCAGGAGAACATTTCCCTTTTTTCCCAGTCTCACAACTATTGTACCTTTTTCTCTTCCTCCATTTCCTCGTTTTCCTTCTCCCTTTACTTAATCCACTCCCCCCCCACATTCCCTCAGTGTGTGTTAAGTACCGATATTCTTTTTCCTGTTATTATTCCTTGTATTTCTGTTTCTCTGACACTATCCTCCTTCCTCTCCTCGTTTTCCCCTATCTCTTCTCTTCCTCTTGGCTCATCTTCTTTCCCATCCTTTTCCCTCTCCTTCCCCTGCTCTTCCTTTCCTCCTGTCCTTCCTCCTTTTCCTCGGCCTTAGTTATAGTCAGGTTCTCCGCCAACATCCTCTTTTGTCCCCTGTCTTTCTTCGTCATATAATTGTTTACACACGTCCTGGTATTGCTTACACCTTTCCCTGCACTGGTTACTCCTTCCAGGTATTGTTTACATCCCATTACTCTTTACACAGATCTCCCTATAGTTTACATACCATCACACTGATTTTGACACACATCCCATTATATTACACACACAAACAATTCCCCTCCCCATTTTAACCCATCCCGATAAAACTGGTTTATTTTATATATACTTTTCCCGTTATTCTTTACCTTGCCAACCTGTTTACATCTACATTGTAACCATGGCTCCATATGGACTTTTATACTCTTTTCACCTATTCTCACTTTGTTCACAACTGGACGGGAATCCTCTTTGCACTTGCTCTGATACCCTGCCTACACCAATATTGATATGCTGTTTACAACTGCACCAACCCTGATTCCAGCTGCATCCAAACCTTGTGTACGCATGAACTGTTATACGGTTTACACCTTCACCTTTATACTGGTTACAACTGCATCGGTACCTGTTTTTACCCCTGCACCCACCAATACCCTCTGTGGAAATATATTCTTGGCCATTACGGCAATAACACCTGCCCCGACCCTGGCCATTACCAGCTTTTTACACCCACACCGGCACAACACACAATACGAGACCCAGGTGACAGCGTTTCCCAGGCGCATCATAATTTTTATAGAATTTTTGAGATTAGCTACAAATTTTCATGGAAACCTATGTTCACAGCATAGGTTAACTCGACTCTAGCACACTCACATAATGCAGCTCACAAACTTCCTACTCTCCACTTGTTGTAATGTCGCCCTCAGTATAACTACACACAATAATCTCATGCACCACACTCAGTAGACCAAAAGAACATCTCAGGGCCAGCTGAAACGGTCGGATTTCAACAATGAAACTGGTTTACGTCGAATGTGTGTGTGTGTGTGTTGTTACGGAACAGAGAAAACTGTCCCGCAAAGTTCCAGGTCCAAAACAAAAAAATTAGGTAAAATTACAAGTTAAAGTTTAATGCTCAAACTAACAACTAAACATTCAGGACTCATAAGGATAATGTAATGGCAAAAACAGGTTAAATATATGGTTAACTGCAATAGCCGCTATTAACACGAAATTAGCAAGAGTAAATTTATCTCCCCCCTGGGGGTAGGGTTTTTTTTCAAGAATACTCCCCCAGTATCCCTGCTTGTCGTAAAAGGAGACTAAAAGGGTTGGCGGAGGGTTAGTGCCCCTCCCCGGAAAACAACTAACTAAAAAAGCAAACAACAAGCCTCGGACAAGGACTGACCAAACGATGACGACCCAGGACCGGACAAAGGACTTGGTAATGGGTACTTTGAATGTAAGAGGAGCGAATGATGAGGTGAAAGAGAGAGAGATTCTCCAGGTGCTTGAGGGTGCGAAAGTGGACGTATGTGGAATAACTGAAACAAAATGGAGAGGAGAAAGTGTGAGAGAATGGGAGTATGGATGGGGTATATGTGCAGGAGTAGGTGAGAATGAGAGGGCGTAGGAAGGAGTACGTATAGTTGTGAGTAAAAGATGGAAGAAGAGCATAAGACAGTATGGATCAGTTGGGTCAAGGATTGTGTGGGTAAAGTTGAAAGTTGGAATACAAATGTGGGCGATTGTGTGTGTATGCGCCAACGCAAGATCGTGCTAGAAGAGTGAGAGAAGAGTTCTGGACAAATGTAGAAGTGTGCATGGAAAAGTTTGGAAGGAATGAGAGAGTGTTTTTGATTGGTGATATGAATGGTAAAGTTGGGAATACGAAGTGGATGGAATAGTTGGTCAGTGGGGTGTGCCTGCTGAGATAGATGAGAATGGGAGTGCGTTAGTGGACATTTGTGCTGGGAGGGGGTTGGTGGTAGCCAATACCCTCTTCAGGCATAAAATGATCCACAGGTATACATGGCGAGTGATGAGAAGGGTGGGTGGTGAACTGAATGAAAGGAAGGCAATGATTGATTATGTGTGTGTGGATGAAAGGATGCGAAGATGTGTAATGGATGCAAGACTTTATAGAGGTTGGGGGAGTGGACTTTCTGACCACTACTTGGTGGTGGCCAGAATCAAGGTCCAATTAGAATGGAGAAATAGAAGAGAAGAAGGGAAAGACGAGAGGAAGGAGTAGTTGCAAGGAGAGTTGAAAGGTTACAAGAGGATGAGAAAAAGGCAGAGTATAAGAGAGAAGTGGAGGAACGATTGGGCAAATATGAATTGGAGCAGATGGGAGACGTGGAAGGTGTGTGTAGGATTTTTACAGAAGAAATATGTGCAGCATGTGATGTGGTGTGTGGAAGGAAAAGAAGACGGAGGGGGGTGCAAGGAACAGCGTGGTGGACTGAAGAGGTGAACAAGGCTGTGGCACAAAAGAAGAAAGCATACAATGAATGGATGAGAAATAGGGACGTGGATGAAGTTGAGAGGCGGAAGTGAGAGTTATATGTAGAAAGAAAGAGAGAGGTGAAAAGATTAGTAAGAGAGAGTAAGAAGAGAGTGGATGAGGAATTTGGAAGGAATTTGAGTGTAAAGTGGAGGGACTGTAAGAAAATGTTCTGGAAAGAGGTGGAAAGAGTAAGACAGGGTGGAGGTGAAGTTAGCAGAGGAGTGAAAGATAAAAATGGTAGATTACTAGTGGAGAAGGGAGAAAAAGTGAGCAGATGGAGAGAACACTCTAAGGAATTGTTGAACGTAGAGGATGGAAGTAATGCGAGTATAAGTGGCTGGGGAATGGCTGGGAGAAGGAGGGAGGTGAGAAGACAGGAAGAAATCAGTAGGATAGAAGTTGTGGAAGCAATGAAGAAAGTTAAATCGGGGAAAGCCCCAGCAATTGATGGAGTGTGTGGTGAAATGCTGAAGCATGGGGGAGAGATAGTAGTAGAATGGATGTGGAAGATGTGCAGATTAGCCTGGGAGGAAGGTAGAGTCCCGGAGGATTGGAAGTCAGGTATAATTATTCCCTTGTACAAAGGAAAAGGGAAAAAGAAGTGTATGGTAATCATAGGGGCATTTGTCTTCTTAGTATAATAGGAAAAGTGTATGGTAGGATACTTATTGACAGAGTTAGAGAAAGAACAGAGAAATTAGTTGGAGAAGAACAGGGAGGCTTTAGGAAGGGAAGAGGTTGTGTAGATCAGATATTCATTCTTAGATCTTTAGTGGAAAAATTTCTAGAGAAGGGAAAGAAGTTGTATGCGGCTTTCATGGATTTGGAGAAAGCATATGACAGGGTGGATAGACAAGGATTGTGGAAAGTGTTAAGAATATATGGAGTAGATGGGAAGTTGTTGAATGCTGTGAAGAGTATGTACGATGGTGCGAAGGCTGCAGTGCGTGTGGATGGTGAACTAAGTGAATTTTTCTCTTTGAAAGTTGGTTTGAAACAGGGATGTGTCACGTCTCCATGGTTGTTCAATCTGTACATGGATGGGGTAATAAAAGAGGTACAAGGTAGGGTAGTGGATGTTGGAGTGGCCCTGGTGAGAGAGGATAGTGTTTGGAAACTCCCTGTACTGTTGTTTGCAGATGATACTGTGTTGTTGTTGAGTGAAGACAAAGGGGAGATGCAAGGCTTGGTGGATGAGTTTGGGAGAGTGTGTAAGAAACGGAATCTAAAGGTGAATGTAGGGAAGAGTAAAGTGATGGTCTTTGAGAGAGGTGAAGTCAGTGAATGTACAGCGAGGTTGGATGGTGAGGAATTGGAAAATGTGAGTACGTTTAAGTAGTTGGGTAGTGTGATGAGTAAGGATGGAGGTTTGGAGGGTGAAGTGCTTCAAAGGGTACAGCAGGGAAGAAAGGTTGCTGGTTCTTTGAAAGCAGTGATAAGAAACAGGGAAGTGAGCATGGAAGTGAAAAAGTTACTACATGACAGTATTGTGATACCAACTCTGACGTACGGAAGTGAAGCTTGGACGTTGTTGGAAGGACACAAGTCAAGAGTGAGAGCAGTGGAAATGAGTTATTTAAGAGGAGCCTGTGGAGTCACATGGACAGATAGGCTGACGAATGAGGATATAAAGGAACGTTGAGGTGTTGATGTGGATGTGATAGGGAGCGTTATGAGGAACACAATGAGGTGGTTTGGCCATGTGGAGAGGATGGAGGGTGAAAGACTGACGAAGAGAGTGTATGTGAGTGAGGTGGAGGGGGGAAGAGGGAGGGGGAGGCCGAGGATGAGATGGATGGATGGGGTGGAGAGGTATATGAGAGAGGGGGGTGTGAGTTGGGAGCAGGGCAGTGAAATGGCGGGGGACAGGGCGACTTGGAGGCGATTTGTTTGTGGCCACCCCAAACGGGATTGAGGCGTCTGGCAATAGATAGATAGATAGAAATTTATCTAAGTCAGCCCTGATAAAATGAGAAAACCGGATAATGCTCAGTTAATGCAAGATATATTTATACAGATACAAAATATTATTAATAATGGCTGACAATATGAACTTTACATGAATCACAAAAACCTTACCAGGCCTACGAATTAACATCTTATGCTATACAGTACAAGAAAAAAATGTAATAACACTTATACTCAAATTACACAGCAGCTAGATGGTTGGAGACTTCCTGAGCACTCACAAAAATAACAACTGTACAGGGGAGGACAGAGATGTGAACAAAATGAGGAGTAGATCTAAGTGGCCATTAATGCAGAGACTGAGCTCATTATATAGGGGCCGGCAGAGCTTGATACAACTTGTAAGAAGGACGCGCAAATGAAGCCATAGGGGACAAAGAGTTGACACTCCTGCTCTGAACAACAGAAAGAACGACTTACTCTACTATAAGGGAGGAAGGGGGGAGTGAGGTAGAACACGCACTATGGAAGCCACGAGGCGAATCGTGATCAAACATGCAGCATACTGTACGTTAGAATTATACAAAGGATGATGAAATCATAGGCTATGTAACACCTCCCCATAAAGAAAAAGAAATTTACAAAGGAAATTTCTTATTACTCTAAAACAATCTGTCTAAAGTCTAGATAAGCAATCTGCAATAACATTTTCTTTCCCCTTGATATGTTGTATGTCTAATGAATACTCCTGAAGAAGTAGACTCCATCTTGTCAATCTCTGATTTTTATCTTTAAACTTACTAAGGAATTTCAGTGGGTTATGATCGGTATAAATGACTATGGGGTCAAAACCAGAGCACAAATAAAATGAAAAATGCTGTAAACCCAAAATCAAGGCCAAAAGCTCTTTTTCAATAGTTGAGTAGTTCTTTTGAGGTGGAGTGAACTTCTTACTGTAATAAGATACAGGGTGTTCAATACCCTGATCATCCTCTTGCAGCAAAACAGCCCCAGCTCCTGTATATCTTGCATCAACAGCCATCTTAAAAGGCTTAGCAAAATTTGGAGTAGCGAGCACTGGCTGACTTAATAGGATAGCTTTAAGTTTACTGAAAGTGGATCCACAGTTATCGGTCCAGACAAATTTAACTCCCTTTTTCAGTAGGTCTGTAAGTGGTGATACAAGAATTGAAAAGTTAAGAACAAATCTCCTGTAATAACCTACCATTCCCAAAAATCTTTGAAACTCTTTCCTACTTTTAGGTCTGGGAAGATCACTTATAACCTGAACCTTAGCTCCTGGTGGTGCAACATGTCCATCACCAATTACGTACCCAAGGTACTGAACTTTAGCTTGACCAAACTCACATTTTGATAAATTAGCCACAAGATTAGCCTGAACCAAACGCTCAAGAAATTTACTGACATGGCATAGGTGATCTTTCCAGTTGTCACTGAAGATTAATACATCATCAATATAAACAACACACACTGCCAAACCCTCTTTTACAACATTCATGAGCTTCTGAAATGTGGCTGGTGCATTCTTCATACCATATGGCATCACAGAACATGCAAAAGTCTTTCCTAGTGTTACAAAACATGAGATCTCCCCAGCACGTTCAGTCATAGGTACTTGCCAGTATCCCTTTAACAAATCAAACTTACTTATGTACCTAGCCTTTCCGATCTCGTCTATGCAATCTTCCACGCGAGGGAGAGGGTACGTGTCTGTTTTGGTGATCTGATTAACACGTCTGTAGTCGATGCAAAGCCGCTGTGACCCACCTGGCTTAGGGACTAGAGTGACAGGAGAACTCCACTCGCTCTGACAGGGCTCAATCATCTTGTGGTCCAACAGGTAGCCAAGCTCCTTCTAGATGAGAGGAACTTTCACTGGGTTCACACGGTAAGGAGGCAGTTTAATTGGCTTTGCGTCTCCAACATCGACATCATGCATCAACACAGTGGTTCTTCCTGGAGTGGCACGGAACACTTGCGGGTACTCCTGCAGTAATGCCGAAAACTCCTGCCTTTCCTAGTGAGCTAGATGAGAAAGCTTAGTCTGGAGATCATTCATGATATCAGGATTCTTCCCCAAACTATCACTCAGGCTCATGCTGCATGGGAGAACTTCACTTGCAGACTCGGGTGGAACAGCTACAGTGCAGACTGGGTTATTTTCGTCCCGCCTGTGATATAACTTTAGCATGTTGATGTGACAAAGTTGCTTGTTCTTTCTACGATCTGGTGTGGCGATGACATAGTTGACATCACTGAGTTTCTTCTCCACGAAATAAGGACCACTAAACTTGGCTTGAAGAGGTTGCCCATGCACCGGTAGCAGAATCAAAACCTGATCTCCTGGCTGAAAGTGGCGTAACCTGGACTTCTTATCATACCAAGTCTTCATCTTCTCCTGAGCAGCTCCTAAATTCTCTCTCGCCAGCTGTAAAGCAGTGGACAGCTGTTCTTTGAACTTCATCACATACTCCAGCGGTTGACATCATCTTCCTCCGACAGCCAGCATTCCTTGAGTAGCTTAAGGGGTCCTCTTACTTCATGGCCAAACAGTAGTTCAAAGGGTGAGAAGCCCAGGGATTCATTTGGAGATTCTCTTGCGGCAAATACAACGAATGGAAGACCTTTATCCCAGTCTTTCTGATGTTCCAAACAGTATTTCTTGAGCATCGATTTGAGTGTTTGATGATATCTCTCCAACGTTCCTTGGGTCTGGGGATGGTAAGCTGAAGACGTGATCTGGGTGATGCCCAACTCTTTCAGAGACTGCTTGAAAACATTTGACATGAAATTACTTCCCCGGTCTGACTGTACCTCCTTGGGCAGACCAAACTTTGTGAAGAACCCTAGCATTTCCTTAACCACGTTCTTTGCTGAGATATTTCTAAGTGGAATGGCTTCAGGATAACGAGTAGCCATATCAATCAGGGTCAACACATAAGAAAATCCTGAAGAAGTCTTAGGAAGAGGGCCCACAATATCCACCAACACATGGGTGAAAGGCGTCTCAAAAGGAGGAATGGGAACCAGAGGTGCAACCTTTTCGGTCTGATTACACTTCCCCACAACTTGACAGGTGTGACAAGACTTACAATACCAGGAAACATCTCGGAAGATACCTGGCCAGTAGAAGTGTTTCAAAATGCGTGCCACAGTCTTCCTGTCGGAAATTTAGGAATAATTCCTCCCATTTTTTTATTTTAGTTGGTGATGGGCAGTCGTATTTTGGAAGTATAATGTATTATACGTAACCCAGGGTGATGGGTATATAGGATTACGTATATTTATACTATGGTTCATAATTTAGTCTTTTTCCCAGCCATGGATGGAATGTGCACATATACATTTTTAGTTATTTGATTGGTGGATCGCCTCTGTTCTTCTCTCCAGAGGTCTAAGTTTTAGTCTCGGCTAGGCCTCGGTCAATTAAGAGTCTCGAGACCTCAGTTGCTCGGGCTCTCGCCCACGCTCTCAGTCCTAATTCATTGAGTCTTAGTCTCAGATGATCTCGAGTCGAGTCAGAGGCAGTCGCAGTCATGCTTTAGTCACGCTTGGAAGCAGTCTAACCACTCTCGTGGTATTGAGAGAGAATTCGGTTGGGACAGACTGGACTGATTAATTAATTTACGACAGTGCTTCCTCCTAGATGGGAATGAACATTATCAATTCACTTTAATTTATAAATAGTGTAAATAGTAATGCTTACGTAAAAAGTACGTATTTGGTCCAGGCCGTAACCTCCAGTAATCCGCCAAGCACTAGCAACAAGCAACATCTTCAACAACTCCGACCATATGGCAACAACCTACAAGCCTCTCCATTGCTACTCTTAAGCTAAGTAACTAAATGACCCTTAGTGGCGAAAGACTGGGCGAATAATATTTCACCAGGGTTTCCAGCTTTTATTTGAGGATCCTTAAATAGATCGTTTAGTTGCTTAGTAGGGAAACTAACCTACACGTCATTACGATCCAGGTGAGTCCTGGGAGTAAGACATATATATCCGGACAAATTATGTAGTGTTGTAGGCCTATTTTTGTCTTGTTTAGTGCAAGTGATTAGCCAGTTAAATATTTACGACACTACCGGGGTATATTCTAAATTTTTCTAATTTTCCCCCCACAAAGTGGTCCTTCGAACCGGATTGTTAACACTCCAACATGGCGACTGCTCTGGAATTAAATTATTATCGGGTGGCTTATATAAGCCACTCTCTGGTCACCTGTGACACCTTGATGTCTGTGCCTTCACCATGGCCCTTGGTGACCATGGAGATGATCAGAGTAGGGGGTGCCAGAGCAGACAAGTTTTTTGAGTACGAGGAATTTGCAGAAGTACTTAGACCTGGCTATAATTTGGTTATAGTCATGTTGGGGGGAAACGATATTAATGAGTCAACTGACGTGCAGGACTTAGTGGCTACACTACTACAAATTAATGAGGCTATAGAAGATGCAGGTGCTAAATGTGTGATGTGCACTATAGAAAAGAGGGAATATCCACATAATCATCCTCGATATGTGGATCCCATTGTTTACAATAAGATCATGAACGCGGTTAATAAGAAAATAACCAAGGAACTAAAAGGGAAAATTATTTTGATTGGTGGTAAGACCTATCCTCTGGAGGTACGAGTCATGGACCAAATTCACCCTACTTGGGAAGGAAGACGTAGAATTTGGGCCAAGGTGCGAGGAGCTATTAAATTTCAGTGGGTTGCTAACACAAACTAAATATGGATTAATTTTGTAGTAACCCCTAGAAGGCTTTAATTTGTAATCTAAATTTAATTGTACTATTAATTTAGTTGTTCAGATTTATGTATCATTCTTAGTATTGCTGTTTGATGCTGAATTCTTCTATGTACATTTAGTTAATTTAATTCTAGTGGTTTCATTGCTGTAGGCTACATTTAGTGATTCTATTAATTTTGATTTTCAGACTTGGTTCAATATGTCCTTGTCAAGGAGGATTGCAGGCCATAAGGCCTATGTCACCACTCTCAGTGGTAAAGTAAATGATGAATTCCAATCCTCTGACAAAGACTACACTAAGCTTAAGGCCTGGAGCCAGCAATTACAGAACCAGCTGACTGTCATGGGAACACTTTGATTCTTTATTGGAAGCCACAAAGGACGATGATGAATTTAATGAAATTTTTATAGCTAAGACTAACGAAGAAGAGAGAATTTGCCTACTAATAGCTCAAATTAATTCCTCTCTGAAAAGTGAGTCTACCCATTTAACTTGTCCAAGGGCTGAGTCGAAGCTGCCCACACTTAAACTACCCGAGTTTGATGGCACTTCGGCTAATTGGAATTCCTTCTGGGATCAATTTGTTGCCAGTATTGATTCCAGAAAAGATCTTAGTCCAGTAGACAAATTAAATTATTTAAGAGAAGTGTTAAAAGGTGACGTGAAGAAACTCATCGATGGTTTCAGTATAGAAAGTGATGGATATAGCAGTGCAGTGCAGCTACTTAAAGCAACTTTTGATAATCCTAAGAGAAATCAGCACGAACTCGCAATGCGACTGCTACACCTTAAAACTCCTATTCATACTTGTAATTCCTTGGCCGAATTTAGGGCTAATCTAGAATGCACCCTTAGGAAATTGGAAAAAATGGGGTGTGATTTAAGTAGTTCCAGTTGGCTTATCTCTCCACTAGTAATGAAAAAGTTACCCAGTAAAACCATTGAGAGAATCCAGCATGTAACAAATGAAGATTATCCCCAGCTACAGGAAATTAGGGACTCATTATTAAAAGTTATTAATCATTTAGAGTCCAAAGGGCCTGAAGCTAAATCAGATTCCAGTACTAAAGGTGCTTTAACTAAAGAGAAGCCTGATAAATTCAAATTATCTCCTAAATCAATTCCTAAGATTTACCACACTTCAGAACAAGTATCTTCACCCACATCTCCCAAGAATGCTCAGTCACAAACCTCTGCATCGGCTAGTCAGCAGCCAGCTCAGCAGCTGAAGTGTATTTTGTGTGATGGAGCACATCTGTCCAAGAGCTGTGAGGCGTATTCAGGTCGTTCTACTCGTGTAGAAAGACTCGAACAGATAGGACGGTGTGGTAGATGTACTTGTAGGCACAAGACTAATCAATGTAACTTCAATTTGAAAAGATGTGACCTTTGTAAAAAGGGGTTTCATCACAATGTCTTGTGTGATAAGCTGAATACACTTAATTCACAAATTTGCTCAGTCACTCCAACAAATCAACATACCATCTCAACTGCTTTACCGGTTGGAGCTGTTCATATTATTAAGAATAAATCTCAAATTAAAGCAAAAGTTCTTTATGACCAAGGATCACAGAGGACATTCATTTCTCAGGACCTAGTAAACAAGCTTAAATTAAAGCCTAGTGGTACGATTAATTTACAGCTGTCCGGCTTCATTAGTGAAGATCAGAGAAGAGAATATCAGCTAGTTAAGATTACTGTTAAAGCTGGCAGGAAGTACACTAGACTAGAGGCTGTGGTTAGAGACACCTTACCTAACAACATAAGAACAGATGGTCTAGAGAAGTGTTTGACCTATTTGAAAGATCAACAAATTAAAGTATCTGATCCTGGTTTGACTGATCACATAGATAAAATAGATCTCCTTATTGGTGCTGATTTCTATCCTAAAATAGTTTATGGTCTCATTAAATTCAAGGGCATAAATTTCCTAAAAGTACAAGGAGGATTAGTTGTATATGGCAATATTCCTGACAAGTTTGTAAGTACAAGGAAAGCAATTCAGGTTGCTATGTTAACGAATATATGCTTGCAGCCCTCACTAAATTCAGAAGAGCCTGACATTTCCAATTTGTGGAAAATGGATAGCATTGGCATTAAACCTGAACAGGTAACTCACGAAGAAGCTTTTGTGCTTGAAAATTATAAAAAGACTGTTCAGTACTATGATGACCAATACTGGGTAAAACTTCCTTGGAAAGTCAATCGACCTAGTTTGCCCACAAATTATAAATTAGCTCTTAATCGCCTAAATTCAAATTTAAAGAGACTTAAAGGTGAAGGAGATTTACTAGATAAATATTATCAGTTAATCAAGAGTCATTTAGAAAAGGGGTTTATCGAGGAAGTTAAGCAGGCACAGGTTGGACAAAATACTCATTATATTCCTCATTTGGCAGTAATGAGAGACAGTAAGACTACACCTGTGCGAATAGTATTTGATTGTAGTGCCAAATTAGGCTCCCACACTAACAGCTTGAACGATTGTTTGTACACTGGTCCAACTCTAACCAAAAATCTATTAGATGTGCTGCTAAAATTCAGAACTAATGAATATGCCTTTACAGCAGACATCAGCAAAGCTTTTACGGATAGGACTTCAAGAAGAAGACAGGGATTTCACCAGATTTTTTGTGGCCAAGTAATCCTCATGATGATAACAGTTCTCTGGTAACTTACAGATTTAAATCAGTCCTTTTTGGAGCCACTAGCTCACCCTTCTTGTTGCAAATGACGCTAAATTATCACTTAGAGCAGCACAAAGAAAATATAGAAGTGGCTAACCAAATTAAAGATTCGCTATATATGGACAATCTTCAGGGGACTGTAAATACTGAGGAGGATCTAAAGAAATTTCATCTGATAGCCAACAAGATTATGCAAGAGGCTAACATGCCATTGCAGGAGTGGACATCTAACTCCACTGAAATAAATTCTGATTCTGAAGTCTGTAATAAAATATTGGGATTGTGGTGGGATCCAGACATTGATGTCCTTAATGTAAAAAATGTAGAGTGGGATACAGTTGATAGCAAAAGATCTTTATTAAGTAACATTAGTAAAATTTTTGATCCCCTAGGACTAATTTCTCCCCTAACTATTCCTTTAAAAATTCTAATTCAACAAACATGGACCAGAAAATTAGGCTGGGATGACCCTTTACCTACAGACTTGCTGGAGAGTTGGGAAACCCTCTCAAAAGAATGCAACAACCTACCAAGTGTTAAATTTCCGAGAATGGTGGGAAAAGAAGGTTCTTCCTATGATTTACATCTGTTTTGTGATGCTTCACCCAAGGCTTATGGAGTAGTTGCTTACATCAGTAATTATGAGGATGTTCCTATAATTTTATCTTCTAAGGCAAGAGTAGCTCCTCTAAAAGGTAAAACTTTACCTCAGTTAGAACTAACAGCCATGTATGTAGCAGTCCATTTTGGGGTGTATATCAGGAAGACCTTAAGTAATATAAAGATTAATACCACCTATATATGGTCAGACAGTGAAGTAGCCCTTCAATGGGTAGTGAACAATAAAAGTAACATCTTGTATGTCAAAAATCAGTACAAGATATGAGAAATGCTGATCCTGGCTGTTATTATCTCCATCTCACAACTAAAGATAGGGGGGGGGATTTGTTAACTAGAGGCCTAACTTATGATAAATTTATAAATAGTGACTCCTGGTTTCATGGTCCGGAATGGTTGAATAATAAAGATCTTTGGCCAGAACAGAAATTTAAGACGAAGATGGAGCCTAATGCGCTGACTGTCCTAGAAGTTCAGGAAAAAGAACTTGAACCCTTGTTTGATCCGGAAAGAGTTGGTAGTTGGAAGAAGTTAATAAAGATCACCAGTTTGGTTTTCCAATTTTTGCAAAAGATTAGGGGGAACAAAACTCTAAACCTAATGAAACCCCAACAATATTGGTTGCTATACTTACAGAAGAGTAGCTTCCCCGAAGTTTACCAATATTTTCAGAAACCACTTGTAACAAGGATGCCAGATTTGGTTAAGAGTTTAAACTTATTTGAGCACAATGATTTGATCAGATGTAGTGGTAGGCTGGACCAAGCTGGTCTCCCCTTTCACACTAAATTTCCACTGTTGTTGCCTAGACAGCAACATTCGACGAAATTATTGGTCCTATATGCTCATGAAACCACTTTGCATGGTGGTGTTTCTGATACATTGTGCAAATTGCGAGAAAACTTCTGGATCCCTAAAGGCCGACAAGTTGTGAAATCTACAATTAAATCCTGCTATACATGTAAGAGGTTAGAAGGACGACCGTATCATTATCCTTCACCACCACCCTTACCTAAAGAGCGGGTGGAAGAAGCTAGACCCTTTGAAATAATCGGTTTAGATTATACAGGCTATATGGAAGTCTTGAAACCAGACACCCTACAAGAGCAAAAGGTGTATGTGGTACTGTTTACTTGCGCTGTCACCAGGGCAGTTCACTTGGAGTTGGTCACAGATTTAACTGCCGAAACTTTTTTGAATGCTTTTAGGAGATTTGTGTCGAGAAGATCTTGCTCGAAATTAATTATCAGTGACAACGTTTCTAATTTTAAATTAGGATCCGAACTTCTACATCAGGTCCTGCAGAGTGCGGAAGTCCAAGATGAATTCACCAGCAGAGAATGTGAGTGGAAATTCATATCGCCAAGAGCTCCATGGTTCGGTGGTTTCTATGAGAGTCTAATAGGCATAGTAAAAGGGTGTCTTAAAAAGGTATTATTCAGAAAACCAGTAAACATGGATGATTTACACACTATAATTACGGAAGTGGAATGCTGTGTTAACAACTGCCCCTTAACGTATGTCCTTAACAGCCTCGATGAGCCAGAAGCCCTCACTCCTTCTCATCTTATTTGTGGATATCGATTGGACTCCTTGCCTGCAATAACTACGGCACCCTATGATTTGGATCCCTCTTACGTTGAAGCTGATAAATTGAACACTAAGTACCATCAGTTATCCAAATTGATTAACAAATGGCAGGATTCATGGAAAACTCAATATTTGTCATCCCTTCTCGATAGACATGTACGCCAAAAGTCGGCTAATAAAACGGATGTTGATATTAAGGAGGGGGATGTAGTGTTAATTCACACTGATAAGTCAAGGAATAGTTGGCCATTGGGGAAAGTTATTGAATGCTATCCGGATAAGCAAGGGATAGTTCGTACAGTGAAGTTAAAGACGGCCCAAGGCCTTGTACTCAGGACTATCAATAAATTATATCCATTAGAAACAGCCGTGAGTTCCCGTCCGGAGGCGCTTAATACAGCACTCGGGGACGTTACTCATGGCCGTAGGGATACAGATGCGGGAAGCTCGGATAGACCACAGCGGGGAGCCGCACAACGGTTCCGAGCTCACCTGGGGGAGTTAATTAAACGGGGTGATGTTTAGATTTCTTGGCCCCCAGGATGTCGGAAATTTAGGAATAATTCCTCCCATTTTTTTATTTTAGTTGGTGATGGGCAGTCGTATTTTGGAAGTATAATGTATTATACGTAACCCAGGGTGATGGGTATATAGGATTACGTATATTTATACTATGGTTCATAATTTAGTCTTTTTCCCAGCCATGGATGGAATGTGCACATATACATTTTTAGTTATTTGATTGGTGGATCGCCTCTGTTCTTCTCTCCAGAGGTCTAAGTTTTAGTCTCGGCTAGGCCTCGGTCAATTACGAGTCTCGAGACCTCAGTTGCTCGGGCTCTCGCCCACGCTCTCAGTCCTAATTCATTGAGTCTTAGTCTCAGATGATCTCGAGTCGAGTCAGAGGCAGTCGCAGTCATGCTTTAGTCACGCTTGGAAGCAGTCTAACCACTCTCGTGGTATTGAGAGAGAATTCAGTTGGGACAGACTGGACTGATTAATTATTTTACGACAGTGCTTCCTCCTAGATGGGAATGAACATTATCAATTCACTTTAATTTATAAATAGTGTAAATAGTAATGCTTACGTAAAAAGTACGTATTTGGTCCAGGCCGTAACCTCCAGTAATCCGCCAAGCACTAGCAACAAGCAACATCTTCAACAACTCCGACCATATGGCAACAACCTACAAGCCTCTCCATTGCTACTCTTAAGCTAAGTAACTAAATGACCCTTAGTGGCGAAAGACTGGGCGAATAATATTTCACCAGGGTTTCCAGCTTTTATTTGAGGATCCTTAAATAGATCGTTTAGTTGCTTAGTAGGGAACACAACCTACACGTCATTACGATCCAGGTGAGTCCTGGGAGTAAGACATATATATCCGGACAAATTATGTAGTGTTGTAGGCCTATTTTTGTCTTGTTTAGTGCAAGTGATTAGCCAGTTAAATATTTACGACACTACCGGGGGTATATTCTAAATTTTTCTAATTTTTCCCCCACACTTCCTCACTCAAAGGTGTCCTGCCAAACTGGAATCATGAGCCACTCTAATGATATCCTGCCTACAAACACGAGGGATGACAACTTGATGTACAACCTCCCATTCACAGTCGGCTGATGCTGTTGGGGGTCTCCACTTCCTCATAAGTACTCCTGACTTTATATAATAACAAGTAGAAGCACCAGCTGACTCTTCCTCACTGCAAGCAGAGTTAGCTAGACCTTTCAACTCAGGGTCAGCAACCTGCAACTCAACCAACTCTTGACGAGACAAATTATCAACACTACGGGGTACTGCCTCATCTGGTGAGTGGTCCAAATTAGCAAAGAAAAGTGTCAGCTAGGATAACATCATCATCATCATTATCCTCTAAGTCACCAGTAACTTTAGACTTAGCCCTAGTGACAGCACATGCAGAGAACACATCAGGGACATCACAATCCCGGGTCGCAGCCACTGGCTCACTAGACAACTGAGGAGCTGGACACACTTGACTTCCACCAATATCATTTCCAAGTAAAAGTTACACCTGACATTGGGAGTGTCTCAACCAACCCAACCATAACGGAACCATTAACAAAACCAGACTCTAAATTCACTCTGCACAGAGGGACAGAGAAGTAATTATTCCCTACACCTTGTAAGATTACAGTTTCATCAGAGGAATTAACATTAGAGCCTAGAACACTGGTCAGCATAAGGGATTGGCAAGCACCTGTATCACGATATATTTTAACTGATTTCCTGTCATTACTGTCCAGAGGACTGACAAAACCATCAAGACAGGAAATTAGCACATGAACTCTTGAGAGTGTCACACACGTTACTGCTCAAAAGAGGAGCTTCATCATGAGGATTTAATTTACCCCTCAAAGCAGGTTCAGTTAACTCAGTTAAAGAATTCTGGGAACTCTCAAGGGTGGACACTAGACCAATTGACTGAATATTTAAAGACTCCTTTTTGTTCACATCACGCTGTCTCCTGAAACATTTCTCCGTAGTATGACCAAGCTTACTACAATAAGTACATTTACTTTTCTGAAATCTAGAGGTGAAGCTGGTATTTACTTCCTGAGAAACATCATCTTTATTCTCTTTCCTGTTACCTGTACTCTGAGTAGAGGCAACGTACTTACTCTCAGCTTTCCTTTTTTCTTTAGAATATCTCTTGTGAGTGAGAACATATTCATCAGCTAAAACTGCAGCATCAGACAAATTATCTATTCTTTTCTCATCAAGGTATAGGCTTACATCTTTATTAATACACCTTTTGAAGTCCTCCAGCAAAATCATCTGCTTAAATTTATCAAAATCAGAATCCACTTTCTTAGAATTTAACCACTGCTCTAACAGATCTTCTTTGATTTTTGCATACTCAACATGGGATTGCTTATCTTGCTTATAAGTTGTCCTAAATTTTACTCTATAGGCTTCAGGAACAAGCTCATAGGCCTTAAGAATCAAGCTCTTAACTACATCATAATTATCAGACTGATCCTGAGGCAAAGATGCATAAGTTACTTGAGCTTTACCGGTGAGAACAGTTTGAAGGAGTACTGGCCAATACTTTTTGGGCCAATTAAACCTGTAGCTACCCTCTCAAACAACTGAAAATACTTTGTTAAATCAGATTCATTAAAAGGAGGGACAAGTTTAACATTTTTAGCCACATCAAATTCATCAGAGCTAGATGATCCAGTTCCACCTTGTTTCATGCGATACTCATGGTCTGCCTGAATCCTAGCAAGTTCAATTTGTGCCTGAGCCTGTACCTGTGCCTCCTGAATACGAGCCTGCTGCAGGGCTAGCTGTAACTTAGCTAATTCAATCTGCGTTTGCTCATCTGGAGGAGTTAAATTAAACAAGCTTTCATTAATCATGTCAACAATTTGATCTTTAGAATGATGAGAGCGAAAAGCAATTCCCAATTGTTGAGCAACAAGCTTAAGTTCATTCTTTGTTCTGTTTTCTATATCACACACTGTTTGCACATTTGACAAAAAATCTTTGGCTTCATCAAGAGTAGTAATAGTAGACATCATGAATAAATCAGTCACAAAATATCAAGCAATATCCTTATGATAATATCCTGATAAGAGGTCGCCAAATTTATGTTACGGAACAGAGAAAACTGTCCCGCAAAGTTCCAGGTTCAAAACAAAAGAGTTAGGTAAAATTACAAGTTAAATTTTAATGCTCAAACTAACAACTAAACATTCAGGACTCATAGGGATAATGTAATGGCAAAAACAGGTTAAATATATGGTTAACTGTAATAGCCGCTATTAACACGAAATTAGCAAGAGTAAATTTATTTAAGTCAGCCCTGATAAAATGAGAAGACTGGATAATGCTCAGTTAATGCAAGATATATTATTACAGATACAAAATATTATTAATAATGGCTGACAACATGAACTTTACATGAATCACAAAAACCTTACTAGGCCTACGAATTAACACCTTATGCTATACAGTACAAGAAAAAAATGTAATAACACTTATACTTAAATTACACAGCAGCTAGATGGTTGGAGACTTCCTGAGCACTCACAAAAATAACAACTGTACAGGGGAAGACAGAGATGTGAACAAAATGAGGAGTAGATCTAAGTGGCCATTAATGCAGAGACTGAGCTCATTATATAGGGGCCGGCAGAGCTTGATACAACTTGTAAGAAGGACGCGCAAATGAAGCCATAGGGGACAAAGAGTTGACACTCCTGCTCTGAACAACTGAAAGAATGACTTACTCTACTATAAGGGAGGAGGGGGGGAGTGAGGTAGAACACACACTATGGAAGCCATGAGGCGAATCGTGATCAAACATGCAGCATACTGTACGTTAGAATTATACAAAGGATGATGAAATCACAGGCTCTGTAACAGTGTGTGTGTGTGTGTGTGTGTGTGTGTGTGTGTGTGTGTGAATGTGTGTGCGCGTGCGCGCGCGCAGACAGCATCCACCACCACCACAGAATAACCCTCTGACCACCCAGGGAACAGCCACAAACATGCAGTATATTTGTCAGGCTGTATCATACACTGGGGGGTCATGTGAGGGGAATGTGCCACATCCCTCACCACAAACCAGGATATACAGCTACGTCCCTCCCCACCACCCGGAATGCAGAGCCACGTCCCTCACCACCAACCGGAATATAGAGCCACGTCCCTCACCACCAACCGGAATATAGAGCCACGTCCCTCACCACCAACCGGAATATACAGCCACGTCCCTCACCACCAACCGGAATATAGAGCCACGTCCCTCATCACCAACCGGAATATACAGCCACGTCCCTCACCACCAACTGGAATATAGAATCATGTCCCTCACCAGCAACTGAAATGTACAGCCAAGTCCCTCACTGCCGGCCGAATGTTGTACACAAATTACTATGAGATATTCAATACTATTTCTGAATACGTTCATTAAGAAAGAAATGCACTGGCATGGAATGAAGCGTTTTTGTATGAGGCATGAGTTGTAAACAATTTTCTGAAAATTCTGGCACTAAAATCATGAACGTTTTCCGTCGTCACAGACAGGGAATTTCTGTCAAACAGCACAATATATGTTACGTCACGTCTTCTGTAGAGTAAGATACTACATGTACACACAGCAAAAAAACTATCGTTACAGGGGGGTCCGATGTGTTTCATACTGAACAACCTGGCTGTCTCGCTAGGGTTGGTAAGCCTGACAGTGGGTGAGTTGCCAAATAGGACGAGGTAGAAATATGCATGGGAGAAGCAATGGATATAGCTTATAATAAATATGCAACAAACACACGTAGGGATACCAATGGGGGAGGCTGTTATCAAAAACCTTCATTCGTGTGTCATTTTATATCGCGCAGAAGGTGTAACGATAGTTTTTTTGTTGTGTGTACACTAGGGAACCAGTTTATGCAAAGACCTGCCATGTCAGTTCTTAATATCACATCCTACGCCAGACCCCCAACCATGTTAGTTATTATTATTTCAGTGCCTGGACGTTGGAACCAGTTATACACAAATAATGCCACCGAGCCAGCGCCCCAGCCAACCTTGCCCCCTGCCCGCCCGTGACGCGCCGGACAGTCCGGTCTGATGGCCATCAAACAGGTGGAGGCAGGAAGGAGGAAAATTAGGTGAGGTGAGACCATTCAATATTCAGGCGGCTCTCACAAGAGACACCTTAGGCGGGTGTTCGCGTATAGTAGAGCAGGTAAGACCAGCTGCTGTCAGGGGTGTTGGCGTATATCAGGGCAGGTGAATCCAGCTGCAGACGGGAGTTGACGTATATCAGGGCAGGTGAATCCAACTGCTAATGGAGGATTCTCTCGTCAGGCTCGCTGTCTGCGTGAGATCAAGTATAGCTCACAAGT
Organism: Coenobita brevimanus; assembly: GCF_032717465.1. Lineage (NCBI taxonomy): Eukaryota > Metazoa > Arthropoda > Malacostraca > Decapoda > Coenobitidae > Coenobita > Coenobita brevimanus. The sequence goes on along the minus strand of NC_137004.1, from coordinate 7,133,370 downwards.
CATTATGGAAATAAGCAGCAATTTAATGGAATATCTGATGGTTCTGTAGTCCACTAAATACAAATGATTTAATGATGAAGGAACTGAAATGCAACCAACTGAGTGCGGCGGGCTTGGAAAACAATATCTCAACTTACCTAAAAACTCTGTGCTTTACTTTAAAACCATAAAAAAAGCTACGCATTCATTTGCTAGTACACCTACCTCTGCTGATGGTCCCTGGTGGCTGCCTGGCTGATGCTGACTTCCTTCTGGTGTGGCGCTGTGTGGTGTCAGCAGCCAGCGCGTGATGCAGCCACCTGCACATCCACGCGTCACCACAACATTCATTAACGCTCGGCAAGTAGCGCAAATTACTTTTTAGCAATGCTTGAAGGTCGGAAAAACAGGATTATTACTGGGTTATGGCCTGTGACAGTCGTGTTGGGCGTAAGTAACGGGGATGTTCGCTGTCACTGGCTAGTCCAGTCACTGATGTTGGTCTTACTCAGTCCTGTTTGGAAAATTGGATCACGCATTTGGAGTTCAGCACAGGAGTTATTCTATCTATTGCCAGACGCCTTAATCCCATACGAGGTGGCCACAAACAAATCGCCTCCACGTCACCCTGTCCCCCGCCATTTCACTCCCCTGCTCCCAATTCACACCACCTTCTATCATATACCTCTCCACTCCATCCCTCCATCTCATCCTTGGCCTTCCCCTCCCTCTCTCCCCCTCCACCTCACATACACTCTCCTCGTCAGTCTCTCACTCTCCATCCTCTCCACATAGCCAAACCACCCCAATGTATTTCTCCTAACGCTTCCTATCACATCCACATCAACACTACAACGCTCCTTTATATCCTCATTTGTCAGTCTGTCTCTCCATGTGACTCCACAGGCTCCTCTCAAACAAATCATTTCCACTGCTCTTACTCTTGACCTGTGTCCGTCCAACAACGTACAAGCTTCACTTCCATACGTTAGAGTTGGTATCACAATACTGTCATGTACTAACATTTTCACTTCCATGCTCACTTCCATGTTTCTTATCACTGCTTTAAAGGAACCAGCAACCTTTCTTCCTTGCTGTACCCTTTCAAGCACTTCACCCTCCAAATGTCCATCCTTACTCATCACACTACCCAAGTACTTAAACGTACTCACAATTTCCATTTCCTCATCATCCAACCTCACTGTACATTCATTGACTTCACCTCTCTCGAAGACCATAACTTTACTCTTCCCTACATTCACCTTTCAATTCAGTTTCTTACACACTCTCCCAAACTCATCCACCAGGCCTTGCAGCTCCCCGTCGTCTTTACTTAACAACATAGTATCATCTGCAAACAACAGTACAGGGAGATTCCAAACACCGCCCACTCCCATTAGGGCCACTCTAACATCCACTGCCCTACCTTGTATCTCTTTTATAACCCCATCCATATACAGGCTGAACAACCATGGAGACATGACACATCCCTGTTTCAACCCAACCTTCAAATAGAAAAACTCACTCAGTTCACTATCCACACTCACTGCAGCCTTAGCACCCTCATACATACGCTTCACAGCATGCAACAACTTTCCATCTACTCATTATATTCTTAATACTTTCCATAATCCTTGTCTATCCATACTGTTATATGCATTCTCCAAATCCATGAAGGCCTCATACAGCTTCTTTCCCTTCTCGAGAAACTTTTCCACTAAAGATCTAAGAATGAATATCTGATCTACACAACATCTTCCTTTCCTAAAACCTCCCTGTTCTTCTCTAATTCCTCTGTTGTTTCCCTAACCGTATACTTTTCCCATTACACTAAGAAGATAAATGCCCCTATGGTTACCACACATTTTTTTTCCCCTTCCCCTTTGTACAAGGGAATAATTTTACCTGACTTCCAATACTCCGGGACTCTACCTTCCTCCCAGGCCAATCTGCACATCTTCCACATCCATTCTACTACTATCTCTCCCCCATGCTTCAGCATTTCACCACACACTCCATCAATTCCTGGGGCTTTTCCCATTTTGACTTTCTTCATTGCTTCCACAACTTCCATCCTAATGATTTCAGCCTGTCTTCTCACCTCTCTCTTTCTCCCAGCCATTCCCCAGTCACTTATACTCGCATTCCTTTCATTCTCTATGTTCAGCAATTCCTTAAAGTGTTCTATCCATCTGCTCACTTTTTCTCCCTTCTCAACTGGTAATCTACCATTTTTATCTTTCACTCCCCTACTAACTTCATTGCCACCCTGTCTGACTCTCGTTACCTCTTTCCAGAACATTTTCTTACATTCCCTCCACTTGACACTCAAATTCCTTCCAAATTCCTCATCCACTCTCTTCTTATTGATTCAATTAAAATGGAATATATCACAACTAAACACAATGCGTAAGTAATTCTCGAGAGGATGGGAAGGATGTTAGCTGAGAAAAATAGACACTAGCTGATTAAGAGAAGCAGACTCACAGACACTGCTTGGCATTTGTGGCAGAATATAGCACACACAAATGAACATAGGAAGCAGTTACATGTAGCGGACACAAGTGGAGGAACTAACAAGTAGGAGAAACACCCTGATTCAAGTGGAAACGACACTATCAAGGATGTGAACAGCCATAACTAAAGCAGGCATACACAGGCGGGTAAACAAGGCAGCAGAAGCACAGGCAGCAAAGAAATAAGCAGAAAGATGCAAAGGTATATAAATTTATACAACCAGACTCATAAGGACAGATAGCATTGACATAAACTGGCCGAGGGGAAAACAGGTGGGAGCAGAAATTGACAAGGAAAGGATGAGACACACAAACAGCAAGGAAACTGATCAAAATCACCATCAGATACTGAGGATGAGACTAATGTTCACACAGACACACCACCAACAAGACACCAGAGGCCAGACACACAGACCCTAGCAACAGGTTCAGGAAGGAAAATATTATGCATATAAATCTTCGAGAACAAGGTGTGTGTGTGTGTGTGTGTGTGTGTGTGTGTGTGTGTGTGTGTGTGTGTGTGTGTGTGTGTGTGTGTGTGTGTGTGTGTGTGTGTGTGTGTGTGTGTGTGTGTGTGTGTGTGTGTGTGTGTGTGTGTGTGTGTGTGTGTGTGTGTGTGTGTGTGTGTGTGTGTGTGTGTGTGTGTGTGTGTGTGTGTGTGTGTGTGTGTGTGTGTGTGTGTGTGTGTGTGTGTGTGTGTGTGTGTGTGTGTGTGTGTGTGTGTGTGTGTGTGTGTGTGTGTGTGTGTGTGTGTGTGTGTGTGTGTGTGTGTGTGTGTGTGTGTGTGTGTGTGTGTGTGTGTGTGTGTGTGTGTGTGTGTGTGTGTGTGTGTGTGTGTGTGTGTGTGTGTGTGTGTGTGTGTGTGTGTGTGTGTGTGTGTGTGTGTGTGTGTGTGTGTGTGTGTGTGTGTGTGTGTGTGTGTGTGTGTGTGTGTGTGTGTGTGTGTGTGTGTGTGTGTGTGTGTGTGTGTGTGTGTGTGTGTGTGTGTGTGTGTGTGTGTGTGTGTGTGTGTGTGTGTGTGTGTGTGTGTGTGTGTGTGTGTGTGTGTGTGTGTGTGTGTGTGTGTGTGTGTGTGTGTGTGTGTGTGTGTGTGTGTGGTTTCCTTCATTCTCAGTTCTAGAAAAGTTCATGAGATTAATCAACATAATCTATTTTGCATGTATGCAGAGCAATTTATCAGAAACAGTAACAAATTAAATTATGACCTTTCTTTCAACCTGAGGTACACGGTAACTCTCGCAACAGGAAAAAAAAAAAAAAAAAAGCGCCAGTCCTTTAGGGAACGTCCTCTACCAAAGAAAGTGGAGGTGATATTGATACACGGTCGCAAGGAGTGGACGGCCAGGGAGGACGAGCGGGAGTGGTGGTGGACTGGAAGGGGGTGGTAGGAGACAGGCACCAGAAGGTGGGAGTCGGGAAATAGAAATAATATTAGTTTGTTTACCCGATGGGCTCCGAGTGGGAGAGCAAATATGGCAGCTAGGAAGCAGCCAATAATTGAATTTTTACTTATTTGTTTTGCGTTTCTACTGAGATGTGGTTTTAGTAGATGTGTTTCCCTTCTTGTCCGTGTCGGCTAGGGTGCTGGAACCAGGCATGAACGCACAATCAAGGGATTTAAAGCTTGAGGCTAAATTCTGTGTACATTAACTTTCTGACGTTCAAAATAACTGCATTCACTGGCCTAGAGAAGCAATTGTTAGATGCTTATTGTGCTACAAAAATTATAATATAATATCATTAGCAACATTCTGATATTTGGCTTATTTGTAGCTTCAGAGTTGGAATTTCATACCCTGAATTTCACTTACTTTCACATACAAACATTGGTGATGCTTGGTGAAATGTGTGGTAAGGAGGGGAATCACACTGTTTCATTAGTGTAATTAAGGACACTTTGAGAGAAGTCTGCGGCTCCCAGGGTAATTAATTATCGGCTTTCTCATTCAAAGACTCAACGCTTGATTATGTTCAGTTTCCGTAAGAGTTTCCTACCAGAGAGAATTCATCGAAATTTGAAGGTAATGCGGTAAATCTACGCACTGCGGTGTACTTTAATTAATAAAAATGAAGATAGATATAAAACTCAAGAAAGTTGTGCTATGCAGCACAATCCTAGATGTGTTTAAGAGGAACCTAGATCATCAACTAGCAGCAGTCGAGACAGCACTATTATTACCAGACTAACAGTAATACAAATACGTACCCGTATTAATGATCGGTTAGGGTTATTAAAACGGCTCTTTCTGACTGACGTGGAATAATAATCATTCAGAAAGAGCTACACCCTCGAAGAGGTATTGTACTCGAGCCGGCCTGATCAAGGCGTACGATTCTGATGGAATCCTTCATAATGTTTTCAAGAAATGTGCTTCCGTGCTGATATCTTGCCTAGCAAACTTCTCGTCTATCAACCTGAACCTTTCCTTTATGACGGAGGTTTGCTCTCACTTGGTCTATACAGGAGAAGATTTACCATCACAATCTTTTAATTATTGTTCAGTTTCTGTAATCTATCTATCTATCTATTGCCAGACGCCTCAATCCCGTTTGGGGTGGCCACAAACAAATCGCCTCCAAGTCGCCCTGTCCCCCGCCATTTCACTACCCTGTTCCCAACTCACACCCCCCTCTCTCATATACCTCTCCACCCCATCCCTCCATCTCATCCTCGGTCTCCCCCCTCCCTCTTCCACCCTCCACCTCGCTCACATACACTCTCTTCGTCAGTCTTTCACCCTCCATCCTCTCCACATGGCCAAACCACCTCAGTGTGTTCCTCACAACGCTTCCTATCACATCCACATCAACACCACAACGCTCCTTTATATCCTCATTCGTCAGCCTGTCTCTCCACGTGACTCCACAAGCTCCTCTTAAATAACTCATTTCCACTGCTCTCACTCTTGACTTGTGTCCTTCCAACAACGTTTCTGTAATGCTTTGCATAATTCTCAAAAGCCTTTGAGTCTGTCTTCAACAGGACGATATTAAGGAACTTTATTATTCTCACAACCATCTTTCTGCTCGTCAGCGTGGATCCCGTCAGGGAAGCTTCGCTGGCGATCGGTGGAATCTCTTCAGGATTCCTGGTCACTCTAAATTAAACCTTTGTTGTTGCTCTGGACATCGCAATGGCCTTCACAAGACTTTAGCAAAAAAAAAAAAAAATGATTTCCAGTCTGCCTTACCTCTGCTTTGGTCCCTCCTTCTGAACATTAATTTCAAAATACTCTCAAATAATTTTATGACTGCTGTTGTAGGCAGCCACTGCTCTTCTAAGGCTTCTAAGCTGACTGAAATCGTCCAGCAACGGCAAAAATCAGACCAACGAGACATCATAGTACCGACGGAGCAGATCATGTTGTTTTCAGCGCGAAATTAAAGGTAGTGCAACAGTTTTAGAAATTTCTGTTCTAATTTGAGACAAAGCTTTTACTTTGTTTTATGAAAATGTGTACTCCAGTAAAATATATTTTTATCGTCCTTTTTGTTGTTGTTGATAACGTTATCAGAACAAGAGCGTTCGTCGACGAAGTGACGTGCATCGCACCATCCTCAAATGGAAGGTAAAGAAACAAACGTAGTGAACAACGGAATGGACTGGATGAGATGAATTTTGGTGGGCGGCAGGTCTCGGCCAGGAAAGCGCAGATTCTGAAAACAGATGTTACAGGATTATTGATCTGAGTGCAGTAAGATTGTTTCAAAATATTCTCTAAGAACAAAAAAGTCACGAGGGGAAGAGGGAGTAAAGAAATGGGTGTGAGACGCGACGAAACGGATGGAGAGCTGGATCTGTAAAGCGGGCATGGAGGGGCCATGAAAGAACATCCTGTGGAAATAAGTGTTGTGGGCATGATGGTTTGAGTGCAGTGAAGGTATATTTCACAGTTTACTCCAAGAACAAGAACATGGACATGAACATCAATAACAATAACGATAACAGCAACAACAAGAAAGCACTCAGAAAGCGCATACCTCCGTCAATGCCATTGCAAGATCCGGATCCATCCCAAAATTTAACCAATTCTTTCTTGGCCCATGACCCACCCTTCCACAAACTTTTATTGAAATTCATGGAGAACTTTTGGAGATATTGTCTGGACAAACAGACAAACAAGCACAGGTGAATACATAACCTCCAACTTCGTTGGCGGAGGTAACAACAAAAGACAAGCTCGTGCTGCTATCACATACTTGTCGTTTTGTGTCAAATAATGATATGTCTGGTGGTCAGACACACCCGAGAAAATAAAGGTCAAATTACATGACTTACTGATTTCAAGATCAATAATTCTACCTGTTCGATTAAATAATTCTACCAGGGTGTTGGGTGATTGTATATTCGAAACTATTCTGAACTATGGTAGCCTTCCTCTCGCCTCCCTCACCTCACTTTTTTTTTTTTTTGTATTAAAGGAAGAAGGAACCAAAGGCCAGGAGCCTATAAAGTGTTCCCTCCAAGAAAAAACTAAAACAAGATAACAGACAGCTAAATTCATGTGTAACTTGAAACGGGATGTTTTTATCGTGACTCTCGTATTTTTACCGACAGTTCCGTAACGAGATCCCACTCCCTTAGAATATTCTCCACGTCAGGATAATAATTTTAGCTCTGAGTTGGTGATGTGTTAGTTTGGGGGAGACGGAAGCCACAGTGTATGAAAGTGAAGAAAAGGTCAGTCAGTAATACTATACTGATGGAACGCACAGTACGGTATTTAGAGCATTGTATCATTTTTTATGAGATCCACTGCAAGGCAAAACCTTTCGGCTGGAGGAGGGAAATAGTCAGATATTCTGGCCAAGAACCTGAGCTGAATCCCAACCGGGGGAGTAGGGAGGATTTTTGAAAGAATGCAGCATTATATCCTTTCAGGAAAAGGAAGCATTTTCTTGACAGTCCTGTTCTGACACATCGTCGTTAGCGCCGTTTCTCCTTTCCTTTCCTTTCCCTAAGACATCTGTTGAGAGAATATTTTCTCAACTGAATATAAAGCACAAAAAACTCAGGAATCGCGTCAGTGTACGGTCATCTGTAGCAATTCTCAAACTTCGATATGGTCTAAGAATGGCGTCAAAGACATGTGCAGACTTCACACCAACATCGGAAATGATTAACCTGTTTTTTGACAAAGATTCACATACGGAAAAAAGAAGAATTCATTCCTGAATTAGTGACCTTTGACCTACAGAATCACAACAGTCATATAGGTCAGTAGGGCTGTATTTAAGTGCATGTTTGTGTTTTGCTAAAAGTATTGTACAAAATCTGTAGCACATCTAACTAGAGTGAATTTCCAACAAGTAGCGAAATTTTTTATAGGTGAGGGCACCCATCGTCCACTCACTCGATGTAGTGCAGCCTTCGGGTGACTAAACTTAGTGAAATGCTAAATGATTTCCTACAAACCAGTAACCAATTACGAAGTTGAGTGAAAATCCATATAATCAAATGATGCCTGGTGGTTTTAGTGGGTTCAGACGCTCCAACCGGATTTAGTCTGTACGGGTTTATATTGGAGTGATGGTTGGAGTTTATTGTTTATATCAAGCCAGTTAGGGATGAATGAGGCTGGTCACCATCACCTTAAATATCGGAACTGAGTAGCCTAGCTCCGGTCTCCTACGCTCCTGCTGGAACAAAAAAGGGCTGAATATTGGTTGAATGGATAGAGAAACACTGATCTGGTTGTCCAGCCAACCCACAGGCGAGCCTACTGCTTGCAGTGTCACGCCAATACTGATCCGCAGAGAGGTTGTGGAGTTGCGAGAAATGCATCTGCTGTTGATGGATCAACCCTCTTCCATCCATCCCTCCTACCATTTCCTTTGATACCCCACATCTCCCTGTCCTGACTCGCTCTTCCACTGTCATCGCAACTTTGCTTCCCAGAATTCATGTCTTGTGTGCACAGTGACATGAGTATAAGCATGTCGATTATAAGATATATACTTGTAAATCATATCTAATACATAGTATATCCGCTAAAATAATGTTCTCATAAACGCAGCTGCAGCCTGTTGTGGGTATATAAGTCAATCAGCCTTGTTTTTTTCCATCCGCTCCTCTCTTTCCTCATCGCTCCATGCTTTTTTTGTTTTGTTTTTTTTTTTTTTTATCACCGTCATATATACCAAATCACAACCCCGACATCTCTCTCTCTCTCTCTCTCTCTCTCTCTCTCTCTCTCTCCGTCATATCAGTCTAATCACGATCCGACATCTCTTGTATCTGTTCTTTTCTTCTTCTTTTTTTTCTTTTTTGTCACCGTTACATCTAGCTAATAATAATCCCAACATCCCTTCTCTTAAGTCATATTTGTTCATCATCACCATAGCACCACCACCACATGAAACTTCTTAATTGCATACTTATATTACCCTTTCAACCACAATCCTTCAGCCTACTTCGACGTTCGTAACCCCCGGAACACTACACCAAGTAGGTAAATATTGGGTAGAGTTTTGAACTGCATAAGCTCCGGAAAAAAAAAAAAAAAAAAAAATCCATCATGGCTGTTAAAGATGACATGAACAAAGTATTAGACTGAACTTGGTGAAGACTATGGTTGCAGTATAGGCAGCGAATTAATGCCTGAGAATCTCCAAGCCATTTGCTTGAAAATATACTTATCAACAAATTATCCCTACTTTGGTATAGGCTTTACACAGGAGGATTTCTACCGATACCTCATTCCTTGGTCGAGCATTCCCTGTATTTTAAGTGTGGTAATATCATTAGGAGCGGTCCTGCCCGTCTGCCTCTCACTAACGACTTTCGGAAACGAGATGCTTCACTCCTATAGACTTACCAACATTAGCGACGTAACACCATACCATACAACATACCACACCACCCTCCACACTACACCATACCAACGGCATTAACCACATTTCACTGAGGCTCCCACACATACTACTTTTGTACCTACTTTACTTATCATCAGAATCGTCCTGGTTGACTGTCTTCCTCTCAGATCAGGAAATGGATAACAATCTTAACTGCGGATAAGCAGTTTAATACAGGTGAGTAAAATGAATGAAAAGGTTAACAATAAATTAAGAGTACCGGTAGTTTATAGAGGTGTATCAGTATTTAAGATAAAAATATTGAGAAAACACATTATTATTCTGAGTTAGGAACGATAATGAAGACTTGCATAGATGTAACATTAAACTATATGAATATCTGAGTCCAGACGACATCTTGCCACCAGGACTAAAGTCTTTTGTTCCTTTGGTTTCCTCATGTCTCAGCAACAGAAAAATAAAAGCAGATGATGTATATTCCAATTTCCACTCAATTAACGCAGGCGTGCTGTAGGAATCAATTCTGGCACCAACCCTGTTCTGGTTCATACTAATGATCTCTTATCTGTCACCCACAATCCCATCCATTCATATCCTGATGGCTCAACACTTCATTGTTCATTCACACTCAGACACCCATTTACAAAGTCTGGTATATCTAACTATCAACTCAGTACAGCCATCTCCATAAATCATGACTTACCTGTATTTACGATCAGTAAATGGGAACAAAACAACCTTGTGGCACTTAATGCTAGTAAAACAAAATATATACAATTTACTAATAGACAGGTACTGCCAGATTCGTATATTACCTTCAATGCTACACATATTCCCATCTCCAAAAGTATTGAAATTCTCGGCGTCTCACTTAACAATGCCCTCAGCTGGACCTCTCATGTCAAATCACTTGCTAAAACTGCCTCAGAGAAACTTGGATTATTGTACAGAGTCCGTAACTTCATCACTGACGAACAGTTAGCTATAATCTATAAGTCATGTGCGCTCTCAGTTTGAATACTGCTCACCCTTGTGGAATGGATGTGGAGAGATTGCATAAAAATAACTAGACAAAATTCAGAACAAAACTGTTAGAATTATTAATAATCCTGCTATTACTAATAAACTACCTCCCCTACAGGTATGAAGGAATGTTGCCTCTCTTGCATTATTTTACAGATGTTTTTATAGCAAATGTTCAAACGAAGTTGCGTCCACTGTGCCACCTCTCCACGCCTTCCCTCGTGCTACACGGGCATCTGGTAGCGCTCATGACTGGAATGTCACTCAGCCATATTGCAGAACTTCTGCCTATCAGAATGCTTTCATTCCTTGAACTGCATTTCTCTGGAACTCGCTTCCCCAGAGTTGTTTCCCTTCAAACTTCAACCTACAGCTGTTCAAGTCTAACTGTTACAGATATTTTATGAGCAAAGGACGCCAGTAATCTGGTGTATAGATTATTTTTATCTATTCCTTTGGTTTTCCTTCCTCTGTTGTTATTAAAAAAAAAAAAAATGTGGTCGTGGGGGAGACCGCAGGTGCTGAGGTTCACGACCTGGGCAGAGTCCATTAGCCGGGGTCGGTTTTATCCCTTCCCTTATTTTTGACCTCATGAGCGTAATCAACACAGGGTGAAAAAAAAAAAAAGTGCATTAACGTGATTACAACCTGGGGCGAGACGGCTCCAAGCTCCTGCACCCAATGATGATAACATAATGGCCAACTGGAGCGGAAATTTGGGTGAAGGAAAAAAAGAGAAAAGATCCAGACTGTTACAAAGTAGGAACAATTCTATATATTCAGGAAAATGTGTTATTAAAACCAGACCAGCAACTGCCGCCAGGCTGTGTAGCGAGAGCGAATCACTAACGCCTCTCACCATTCCTCATCCCTCAAACCCGTCCCTCACCTTCCCAGCCCCCCCCCCTCACCTTCCCTCAGCCCCGTACTTGACCATCCCTTAGCCCTGCCCCCGAACATCTCTAAGTCCCGCCTCTAACCTTCCTTCAGCCACGCCCTCACCTTCACCTCCACCTCTGTATTGTCTCCACGTTCACAACTTTGGCATCTCCACATCTGTTTACATAAATGCTTGGACATAATATGGAAAACAAATTATAGGTCGTAATTTGTTAACGATGTGAAGGGTAGCGTGTGACAAGTGGCACAAAGACATAACTGTGGATATCAGTATACAGTCCGGTCTTATTTCAATAAAAGACAACAGACGCAAGGCCAAAGTAAAAACTCTGAAGGCTAGCCACAGTAATACGTCGCACAAGGTTATTTCAGACAACGATGGAAGCACGAAGTTTTTCTACCCAAATGGATGTGTTGCGTGGAAAGAACGGACGGCTGGAAAATGGCCAACGTGATAAAAGATGAAAGGTGGGAGTGTTGGAAAGAGAGGAAGTAGAATGCGGTCGAAAGAAAAAGTGAAGGATTATGTGAGTGAGGGGGATTTGATCCTGGATGATGGTGTGTTGTCGTGTCAGATTAGGCACCGTGAGGGTCTTCCTGTCGCAGTAACACTGAACCTGATATCTGGATTCAGTCTCAGAGAAAGGAAACACTGGATATCAAATTTCATATTCCTCTATATGAAATATGGATGCACAAATGCCTTGTCCATTTTGTCTCTGAAATAATATTTTTTGGTCCGTGTTCCAGCATTTTAATGAGCCAGTCAGGGGACGAAAATATAGACAACTGATAATAACTACTAAAGGAAGAAACCTAAATTATTAATTTCCGATGAAACATTAAGAACATACCACAGTTATGAACATATTCACGCACTGCATATTTCCTACAAAATGCTTAATGTAACGGTCACAAATTGCAATAGCAACTTCAAATCAAAGTGCTTGTACACCGTAAAACACAAACTAGCAAAGGTAACAATGAACCAGTGTGAGGAAATCGAATACAGGATGGTAAACTTATAAAATTGTGTCTGTGCAAAATATATGATATAGCTATATAGGCTAATGATGTGGCAAAATGGATTGGATGCTGGCTGGCTGACTGGATAGATATAAAAAAAAACTTCCACTACAGAGAGAGAGAGAGAGAGAGAGAGAGAGAGAGAGAGAGAGAGAGAGAGAGAGAGAGTACACAGCTATAATAAACAGTACCGGTACCGTATAACAGAATCACAATACCGTACATATACTACCCTATGCAGTATACTGGTAATCACTGATCTAAAGTTGTTACTGTATCTGCATGTTTCTTAACCTATGGTACGAAAGCATCACAGTCATTTACAAATGTGGGAACTGGCTACGTAAATACACATGGAAGTATAATTTCATCATCGCACAAAACATCCGTCACACAAGATGTTGATAAAAATAAATTAAATATAGCTCATCATCAGTTTCATAACCTACAGTCTGAAGAGTCTGGACCTACACCATTGTAGGTCTACTTCAACATGTAGATTTTATGTACAAATTACAATACTTTTTAACCTAATTTGCAGTATGCATCACAGCTGGTTGCGAGTGTTATGTCTGGTGATGCATAATTGTAGAATCACATATACTAATTAAAAATATTGTAGTTCCGATACAGTTTGTAGGTTTTATATACATCAGGTATCATCAGGCATTTAATGAATATGTACAATGTCCCATACCTAACCTATATTACCTCAGTTGATTATTCATGTATTTGGTGTTAAATATACAGTACCGGTATTCTAATCACTGTAATGCAGGCACAACTCTTAATGTTTTTGGTCTTCTCTTTATTCAGACATTGTTTTTGCATGACTGTGACTTCTTTCATTAATATATGTTAATAATAAACTGGCAATACTGTGGCATTTTGGGAAAATTTTATGCAGTACAGTGCAACTTCACTAGCTAAGTTTTTTTCCTTACTGAGGAGCTACTCAAAATTAAATTAGCACAGGTCTTGAAGACTGTTTCTGGTTTTGAATGGAGATCTGATACAGCAGCAGATAAATACACTAGAATTCCTTTCTGATAACTAATGTAGTCAACAAATGAAGGTATTATCAGTTACATAAATTTTTCTTTGTTGCATATTAGGACCTACAGTTAATCCTTCGCATTGTAAGAATTATTTTTTCACAATTAAGCCTTAGCCTTATACATTGGCCAAGCATTAAAATGTCCAACATGTATAGTATACAGTATCTTAGACTAAATTCAGACAAAGGTTTTCTCTCGCCAATCAAATTCTTCATTTTCTTGCTAGCAAACAGGAGAGTGTGAAAGTTAACCTTTCATGAGGTGAGTCGGGTCCCTGAGGACCCCAGCGTGTCTTTAATGCCATTAAGCCATTGTTTATTTTTCGACCTGCCCGTCCCTGACTTTTATCGTAAATGGTTGTTTTATATACACATAATTTTAGGGCAAAAACGCTTGCAGCATTTACTGTAGGAGTGACTGTGTAAAAAATGTTTGTGGGGTTTGCTGGGACCCCACCTCGCCTTTCGTGACTTTTAATTCAGATTTTTGACATCTAAAGATAACGTCAATACCAAAATCAATGTTTTATGGCAGAAACTTGTTGGCAGATAGTGACCAGCCCGATGTTTTTCTGTCTATCTATCTATCTATTGCCAGACGCAACGTCCATCCCAGCGGTTACTTCAACAAACAAAGGATGAGGCTATGGCACACCTAATGTCTGACCTGGCTCGTATCTCTGACTGGGGTAAAAATAATCTTGTTTTTAATGCATCAAAGATTCAGTTTTACACCTATCAACCCGACTAAATCTTCCACAGGAGTACCCACTAAAGTTTAATAATATCCAGCTCAATCCAGCATCATCCCTGAACATGCTTGGGATTTCATTCACTCGAGATTTGTCCTGGAAAGATCATATTACATCTCTGGTAAAATCTGCTTCCAAGAGATTAGGTGTGCTAAGCCGACTCCGTACCTTTTTTTTACCCCTGCACAGTTGTTGACTTTATACATGGGATTTATTCCCATGTATAGAGTACAACTCGCATGTGTGGGGAGGCTCCTCACATACAGCTCTTCTTAATAGGGTGGAGTTAAAGGCATTTCGTCTCATTAACTCTCCCCCTCTTACTGGCTCCCTTCAACCGCTGCCTCATAGCCGCACTGTTGCATCTTTATCTCTTTTCTATCGCTACTTCCATGGTCATTGCTCCTCTGAACTGTCTGCTTGCATCCCTCCTCCTCTACGACGGGTGCGTAGCACCCGTCTAGCAATAAACTTTCATCCCTTTTCTGTCCAACTCTCTAATGCAAGAGTTAACCGTTACTCCCAGTCCTTCATTTATACAACAGGTCAACTCTGGAACTGTCTCCCTCTGTCTGTATTTGCTGCTTCCTATGATCCCCAGTCTTTCAAACGCAATGTGTCCAAGCATCTCGAAATGAACGAATCTTGAATTTGGCTCTCTTTTGTACTGTTTTTGTTTTTCGTGGAGGGAATTGTTTTGCGGGCTCCTAGCCTTTGGTTCCTTTTTCCTAGCATTAAAAATAAAAACCCTTATATGGGGTGGCCACAAACAAATCCGCCCCTGTGTGGAGTACAACTCTCATGTGTGGGAAGGCTTCCCACATGCAGCTCTTCTCAATAAGGTGGAGTCAATGGCTTCTCGGCTCATTAAACTCTCCTTCTCTTACTGACTCCCTTCAACCTGTCTCTTCGCCGCACTGTTGCATCTTTATCTCTTTTCTATCGCTACTTCAATGGTCACTGTTCCTCTGAACTCTCTGCATGCATTCCTCCACTTCTATGACGGGTGCGTAGCACCCGTCTGGCAGCAAACTCTCATCCCTTTTCTATCCAACTCTCTAATGCAAGAGTTAACCGTTACTCCCACTCCTTCATTTATGCAACAGGTCAACCCTGGAACTGTCTCCCTCTGTCTGTATTTCCTGCCTCCTATGATCTAAAGTCTTTCAAACGAAGTGTGTCCAGGCATCTCTAAGTGACTGGATCTTGAATTTGGCTCTCTCTTGTATTTTGTTTTTCTCTTGGAAGGAACAATAATTGCGGGCTCGTGGCCTTTGGTTCCTTCTTCCTCGCATAAAAAAAAAAATCGCCTCCACGTCACCCTGTCCCCCCTCCATTTCACTGCCCTGCTCCCAATTCACACCCCCCTCTCTAATATACCTCTCCTCTCCATCCCTCCATCTCATCCTCGGCATTCCCCTCCCTCTACCCCCTCCACCTCATTCACATACACTCTCCTCATCAGTCTCTCACTCTCCATCCTCTCCACATGGTCAAACCACCTCAGTGCGTTTTTTAAGATACTGATTCAGGCAGCGAATTATCTGACGCTGATGAATATGAAGTGGCTGAACAATCTGACAGTAACAATCTGCTGTAATATCAATATTAACACTGGAAAAGTTAGCATTCTTCATATATGTGAGAATGGTACTAGTTGTTTTCCCATGATAAAAAGTAAGATTTTTTATACGTGTAATACTGAAAACAAAATTTTTTGTACCGTATCTACTGTAATATGAACATTATAAGGAGTTTTATGATTATTTATCATACTTTATACCAGAGTTTGTTATTATGTAAAGAATCTATCCCATGAATAATGACAGTCAAACGTTCAAATGTGTGTACTGTAGGTTCAGTGCATCCATACTGAAGCTTGCATAAATTTCTGGTGTAAATAATTTCCTTAGAAGACAAACAAACAAACTATCTCTATCTATCTATTGCCAGACGCCTCAATCCCGTTTGGGGTGGCCACAAACAAATCGCCTCCAAGTCGCCCTGTCCCCCGCCATTTCACTGCCCTGCTCCCAACTCACACCCCCCTCTCTCATATACCTCTCCACCCCATCCCTCCATCTCATCCTCGGCCTCCCCCTCCCTCTTCCCCCCTCCACCTCACTCACATACGCTCTCTTCGTCAGTCTTTCACCCTCCATCCTCTCCACATGGCCAAACCACCTCAGTGTGTTCCTCATAACGCTTCCTATCACATCCACATCCACACCACAACGCTCCTTTATATCCTCATTCGTCAGCCTGTCTCTCCATGTGACTCCACAGGCTCCTCTTAAATAACTCATTTCCACTGCTCTCACTCTTGACTTGTGTCCTTCCAACAATGTCCAAGCTTCACTTCCGTACGTTAGAGTTGGTATCACAATACTGTCATGTAGTAACTTTTTCACTTCCATGCTCACTTCCCTGTTTCTTATCACTGCTTTCAAAGAACCAGCAACCTTTCTTCCCTGCTGTACCCTTTCAAGCACTTCACCCTCCAAACCTCCATCCTTACTCATCACACTACCCAAGTACTTAAACGTACTCACATTTTCCAATTCCTCACCATCCAACCTCGCTGTACATTCACTAACTTCACCTCTCTCAAAGACCATCACTTTACTCTTCCCTACATTCACCTTTAGATTCCGTTTCTTACACACTCTCTCAAACTCATCCACCAAGCCTTGCAGCTCCCCTTCGTCTTCACTCAACAACACAGTATCATCAGCAAACAACAGTACAGGGAGTTTCCAAACACTATCCTCTCTCACCAGGGCCACTCCAACATCCACTACCCTACCTTGTACCTCTTGTATTACCCCATCCATGTACAGATTGAACAACCATGGAGACATGACACATCCCTGTTTCAAACCAACTTTCAAAGAGAAAAATTCACTTAGTTCACAATCCACACGCACTGCAGCCTTCGCACCATCGTACATACTCTTCACAGCATTCAACAACTTGCCATCTACTCCATATATTCTTAACACTTTCCACAATCCTTGTCTATCCACCCTGTCATATGCTTTCTCCAAATCCATGAAAGCTGCATACAACTTCTTTCCCTTCTCTAGAAACTTTTCCACTAAACATCTAAGAATGAATATCTGATCTACACAACCTCTTCCCTTCCTAAAGCCTCCCTGTTCTTCTCCAACTAATTTCTCTGTTCTTTCTCTAACTCTGTCTATAAGTATCCTACCATACACTTTTCCTATTATACTAAGAAGACAAATGCCCCTATGATTACCACACACTTCTTTTTCCCCTTTTCCTTTGTAGAAGGGAATAATTATACCTGACTTCCAATCCTCCGGGACTCTACCTTCCTCCCAGGCCAATCTGCACATCTTCCACATCCATTCTACTATTATCTCTCCCCCATGCTTCAGCATTTCACCACACACTCCATCAATTCCTGGGGCTTTCCCCGATTTAACTTTCTTCATTGCTTCCACAACTTCTATCCTACTGATTTCTTCCTGTCTTCTCACCTCCCTCCTTCTCCCAGCCATTCCCCAGCCACTTATACTCGCATTACTTCCATCCTCTACGTTCAACAATTCCTTAAAGTGTTCTCTCCATCTGCTCACTTTTTCTCCCTTCTCCACTAGTAATCTACCATTTTTATCTTTCACTCCCCTCCTAACTTCACTTCCACCCTGTCTTACTCTTTTCACTTCTCTCCAGAACATTTTCTTACAGTCCCTCCACTTTACACTCAAACTCCTTCGAAATTCCTCATCCACTCTCTTCTTACTCTCTCTTACTAATCTTTTCACCTCTCTCTTCCTTTCCACATATAACTCTCTCTTCCGCCTCTCAACTTCTTCCACGCCCCTATTTCTCATCCATTCATTGTATGCTTTCTTCTTTTGTGCCACAGCCTGTTTCATCTCTTCAGTCCACCACGCTGTTCCTTGCACCCCCCTCCGTCTTCTCTTCCTTCCACACACCACATCACATGCTGCACATATTTCTTCTGTAAATATCTTACACACACCTTCCACGTCTCCCATCTGCTCCAATTCAAATTTGCCCAATCGTTCCTCCACTTCTCTCTTATACTCTGCCTTTTTCTCATCCTCTTGTAACCTTTCCACTCTCCTTGCAACTACTCCTTCCTCTCGTCTTTCCCTTCTTCTATTCCTCCATCTTACTTGCATTCTAATTCTGGCCACCACCAAGTACAGTAGTGGTCAGAAAGTCCACTCCCCCAACCTCTATACACTCTTGCATCCTTTACACATCTTCGCATCCTCTCATCCACACACACATAATCAATCATTGCCTTCCTTTCATTCAGTTCACCACCCACCCTTCTCATCACTCGCCATGTATACCTGTGGATCATTTTATGCCTGAAGAGGGTATTGGCTATCACCAACCCCCTCCCAGCACAAATGTCCACTGACGCACTCCCATTCTCATCTATCTCAGCAGGCACACCCCACTCACCAACTATTCCATCCACCTTCACATTCCCAACTTTACCATTCATATCACCAATCAAAAACACTCTCTCATTCCTTTCAAACTTTTCCATGCACACTTCTACATTTGTCCAGAACTCTTCTCTCACTCTTCTAGCACGATCTTGCGTTGGTGCATACACACACACAATCGCCCACATTTGTATTCCAACTTTCAACTTTACCCACACAATCCTTGACCCAACTGATCCATACTGTCTTATGCTCCTCTTCCATTTTTTACTCACAACTATACACACTCCTTCCTTTGCCCTCTCATTCTCACCTACTCCTGCACATATACCCCATTCATACTCCCATTCTCTCACACTTTCTCCTCTCCATTTTGTTTCAGTTATTCCACATAGATCCACTTTCGCACCCTCAAGCACCTGGACAATCTCTCTCTCTTTCACCTCATCATTCGCTCCTCTTACATTCCATGTACTCATTACCAAGTCCTTTGTCCGGTCCTGGGTCGTCATCGTTTGGTCAGTCCTTGTCCGAGGCCTCTTGTTTGTTTTTTTAGTTAGTTGTTTTCCGGGGAGGGGCACTAACCCTCCGCCAACCCTTTTAGTCGCCTTTTACGACAAGCAGGGATACTAGGGGAGTATTCATGAAAACCCCCCTACCCCCAAACAAACAAAAAGGACGCTGGTGGGTTGGCTCCACGTGCCGTGTCTGGGCAACATATGCACAAACTTTAAATAATGTAGCATTATGTATATGGCAGAAATCCACCAAAAATTTGAGGGTCCAGTGGGACCCCGACGGCTTCCCGTGTAATTTGGAAAGGCTCAGCTCAGGAAGGGTTAAAGGAGCTAAACACAAGGTCCAGCATATAACCTATCTTATTTCATTTCCGAAAATAACCTGTATCCTCACACTGCAACTTTCACTTTTCATTTATGGTATTACAACTCTTCATAAATAGACCAAATACATGTAAAATAAACTTACCTGGCATTGCCGATGACACTGACTTGCAGATCTTTCTTCGCCTTAATTTCCCTCTTGTTGGATCGCAAGTAGCCGAAAGTGACGCACTTAATGTCCATGAGTGTTAATGCATCCAGATGCAGCGCAACCAACCATTAATTAGAGCAACTGGCACCAGTAAACAAAACACTTCTCTATTTGGCAGCTGCCAGCAGTCTGGTTTGTCAATTATTACAATTCGGCGATATCTCGGTGTTTACGTGTACTTTGAAGTAAAATCCATACGTAGAGATGAAATTAAAAACAAAAATCTTCAGTAGCTCAAATTAACAAACTATACTACAAAGAAAACGACATTTTAATATCAACCAATCATGAACCACAGCAGGTGATGAGATGTATTTTTAGACGAATCAGCACCACTGAATTTGCACCAATCACAGCACGTTCGTACAATAAACAGTTGGAACGGCATTCGTGCAAAGGGTTCTTGGGCGGTCAGGAGAAAAGGAACAAGAATGTCGGACAATGAGTGAAAAAAGTAAGTTGATTTAACTACTCACTGACGAATTTTTTTTAATGAATCATTGAAATTAGAAGATGGTTCGGTAACCTAGACTCTACGAAACAAAATTTTATAGACTGATATCTGATGTTTTATATAAATGTTAACTATGAAATTTATATCAGTGTCAAATAATCATAATAAATGCACCTAATCAAGACAGCATGAAGTCAAATACAAACATCATCTTGGTTAATGCGAAACTTGAACCATCGAACCTGCCGGTGTTAATGTAAACAAGCCATTGAGTGGACGCTGCGGTGAGGGTTGGGTGTTGTGTGATGGGACCGTGAGACATTATCAATAATTATGAGTTAGTAGGACGATTTCGGAAGCTACTGAGCCTGTGAGTGAAATGTCAGTATAGCTGAACAACGGAAACAGCAGTGAAAGTCAAGAAGAGTGTTAGGAGAATGGAAACGTGGGGGGAGGGAAAATCAGCTACAGTAACTGCAAGCTTGTGAAAAGTGAGTTATCTCGTGATGTCAACCAGTGAGGTGTACTTACGATGTGTAAAAACTTTCTTCTAAACTGACTGTTCGAAAAGAAGAGTAAGTAACTAGTAACAATTAGTGTTGTTTGTGCCCTACTCATAATATTTACGGTACTCACAGTATAGCTGGGGCTTGAAGTGCAAAGCCAGTTGAACGTGAAAATTGACAGGCCGACATGAAAGCGTGAAAACATATACAAAATGAAATATACTGTGAGTGTGTTCATGGCTACGTGGCGGGAGTGAGAGTTCGTGCCCTCTGACCCTGATGTGGTCCACCTCAAGGTTGCCGGAGAGGGTGTGTTACCGACTACCGTAGTTGGCGGCCTCTGTGTGGGTGGCACCAGGTGAGTGTTCTGCTTTTTTGGCTTGTCCTAGCTGTATAGTGTTGCTTGGTTGAGACTGGATGGATGCTGTGCTGTTGTTGGCTTGTCGTAGAGATAGTATTGCGTGAGTGACACTGGGTGAATGTTGTAATGTTGGCTTGTCTTAGCAGTATAGTGTTTGTGTGGGTGACACCGAGTGAATGTTGTGTTGCTGGCTTGTCTTAGCGGTGTAGTGTTTTGTGGGCGATACCGGGTGAGCGTTGTCTGTTGTTGCTTAGCAATAGGGGGCTTTGTAGTATTTTAAGTAAGACCTACACAGGTATTTAGACTGTATATGATGTATCCTAAAGTTTCTGTTGATATTTGTATAATTTGTTAGAGACTATCGACACTGAAAATGCATTAAAATGTCAAGTGATATAGGAACAATATACTGTACTTAATAAATACCCGGTACTTATTAATATGCGTGTTTAACAACTTAAAGATTCTTTTTGCCAAATGGTCCACAGAACGTCACTACATCCTGATATGCTTGCCACCTCATAGTGCTTTTCTTTTCTTGTATCATTTCTTCATCTTGTCGGTTCCATGGGCTTCTTTTTCGATTTACTGAAATTCCTCCTCCTTTCCATAATTTTTCTTCTCCTGTCCGTCATTTTTTCTCATGTCTTCTCTTCGTCCCCCTCCCATAAATTCTGGCAGAAGTAGGACGGGTCGAGTTGAAGCTCAACAGCACACTTAGAGATGCGTTTGGCCAAAACTGGATGTAGAGCCAGAAGTTCAGTTGGGTGAAATGGTATTAGGATTTGACTCTTGTCAAGACGAGAATTGGTTCACTGTGGTGGTGCTGTGAGAGTGGCAGGACAACCAAGGTTGGTCCTGCCAGAAATATGGTAATGCTAGTAGCAGGAGTGGCTAGAACAGGCTGTGATATGGCTTTTCATCATTGCTGACCGTACTCTTCAGTTTTTTTTGTGTGTGTTGTTGATGTAGCATATGTTCTTCGTCACAGTTACAAATCCCTGTTTTCTGCCACTACCATGATCACATAAAGGTAGAGATGATTATGCTGAGAAAAGCATTGTGGGCAGGAGGAACATCGCTTATGGTATAAAAAAGTATGTTGGGGTAGTCATGTAAAATATGTCCCATTCGGTTCAGTGAGACAAAACAGCGGGGTAGTGACAGAACCGAATAATCGTTGGAAGGAAATATAATGTTTCTGCAATGTTAAATATTGGAGCTATGATTGACAGAGTGATTTATTTTGTCAGGGAGTCTGCTTGCAGCTTAAAAATGATGACTGCAGTGACGAAGAAGATGGAACTGGTAATTTTGGCGGAGATGGTGATAAAAATGGAGATATTAAAAAGGATGAGAGTGATGGAAGAAAATGATAACAATGATAATCATACATTCACCTTGCTGAGTGGAGGCCCTTGTATATTGTTCAGAATATTAAGTACCGGTACTTGATTCATTGTGGTTCATTAGTATGTTAACCCGCTGCATGCCGGCTAATTTTAGCTCTCTGGGTCACCTCAGTGCCGGCCATTTTTCTACCTTTTTTTTTTTTTTTTTTGGCTAAAATGATAGATTTTGATGTGGAAACAACGAATTTCGCCATTAAAATGCTCACCGAGGCTCGGAAATGAGTTTTATTGAGTCTTGCATACTCGTGTACAGGTTTAGCCGCTCTCTCACTCTCACCACATATGTGAGAGAAAGCTGTTTTCTATGTAAGGTATACTCAGGTATTTATGCTTGGAAGGTATAGCAATGTTCAGTACACTTTTCTGATCACTTATTACTTCAGCATCTATCACAATTTGCGTGTCTTTCTCATTGTGAATGCATTATCTTACACTTACTTGAAGATAGGTACAACCTGACTTCATTACGTACAGTCCTGGCACTTACAAGAAGGTATTTACAACTTGACTTCACTATATAGTCCTTACACTTACAAGAAAAAATTTATAAAATGCCTTCACTATGTACAGCACTGGGTGAGGCACACAGGCAGAGCGAGCGTAAGGGGGGGAGCGAGTGAGAGTATGGCCTTGACTGCCTGGGGGATGGTAGAGGAACAGTTACCTTACATACCTGCCAATCTTTAAACACGAATCTTGAAAAATGCGGTCACAGTGAAGTTTTCTATTTTAGACCGTTTTAAAACGGCACTGGCACTGGCCGCAGCATTATGTCAGACTGTTTTAAAACAGCACTGCCACGCGGCAGGTTAATATGCCATTAAGATGTTTTAATGAAGTTGATAAGATCATTAAAGTCGCAAAATATATATCATCATCGAAGGAGGGAGACTCATCTTAATGTAACACAGAATGACTGACGTTAAAACTTGTTTTGATATTAGAGAATAATTATATGCTCTTCAACACTTCCATGCTATGGCAGAGAAGCTTGTGCATTCCAGTAATCAATGTAGTTATGATCATGAGTTGCATCCATATTAGGCAAGGACACCGTTGCAGATCAGACGAAAAAACTGTTCCCCTCGCAGCAGTTGCCTGAGCCAGTTCTGCGAAATATCTGGTAAAATCTCCTGAGTCAATAATGAGTATGGCAAGTTTTTCTAACCCATTACCACTAGTACAGTACCCAGCAGTGATGGAGCAACTGACAACCAGACCTGCACGAGAGGAAGGGATACTAAGAATCCTAGGGAACACAATGTAGCCGCCTTTTAAAACTACAGCTTAAGTCGTACAGGGTCCAAACTGTTACTGGTGAAGTTAACGTGGCTTCTCTTATTGAAGTACTAAGAGGTGTAAACTGGGATATCATAGGTCTTACTGTGGGCATAGGACCAGGTGAAGCATTGATAGAATTGGGTGCTGGTTAAGGTACATACTCTGCTATAGAGGCAAGCAAGAGAAGAAATATGGGGTAGGTTCCTGGGCAATAAATATTTTAATGAAAAAATTGAAGAATTCTTTGGGAAAAATGAGAGTAACAGGTCGGATAACAGAACAGAAGTCAGCGTTTCAGTATCAGCAGATGCTGACAACAAATTAAAACCTTTTTATGAAGCACATAAACCAGCTTAAATGTGCAATGGCAAACTTAATGCACAGTTGATAAAAAAAAAAAAAAAAAATGGATGAAACTGCAATAAGGCATTTTTTGAATGAGAAAGGCAAAGTGCTAGTGGAATATGCAAAAATGAACAGTCGTGGAGTGTTGAATACTTTTTTTTTTTTTTCTTATTAAGTAGGAAATGGGATTTGGACCATATTGGCACAAAGTATGAGAGACGTCATCATCCCTGACAAATCACATGTTGGTATTGTGAAAAATGAAACTGCGTTTTGTAAAGCAAATGTAGAAAATGGCCGCAGAATTGTGAGAAGTTGAGTAATACTTTATCTCGGAAGAAAGAGGAGGAGACCGTTCTGAAGAAAACGGTTAAGATATGGTGTAGTGAGAGAGAAAGCAGTAGAGTTTAGTTTGTTTGTTGACAATATATATATATACTTTCAGTTGATGGATGAATTAGATATCGACAACGAGCAAATGAAAAAACAGCGAGAATTGTCAATGAAGCGGCTTTAGAAGTATGATGTAGGAAACCCGGAAACAGCAGCAGCAAACTCACAGAGTGCACATATAAACTTCTTAAAACAAGGGGAGGGGGATAATTGTAAGGTCAAGCACAAATCACAGGGAAGCAACTAATTGCATAATACCCTCAACAAAAAGAAAACTGAAGATATTCGTAAGCATAACAAGAGCAGACATGAGGAGACTTCAAGGAACGGAAATCTAAAAGCAGCCAATGGAGGCTTTGTATAGAAAGAAATCAAATGTTTGCTCTGAGAACGTCAGGACATAAAGTAAGTGAAAAACTACACAGTTTTTCGGAACCGTGTCACCTTCAGGTTCACCACTATTTTAAAAGAATCTGACGTCTCTGGTTAAGGCATAGGCGATGTAACGTACAGAAAATAGAGAACTGTGCAAAACTCGGGGAGAATATAATTTTATATATATATATATATACCCGGTATTATATTGTAATTCTAGGTGTTTTAGGGTCGGCTTCCCGTCCTTCTAACGCCTAGTGTGTAGCTGGGTTCTCTTTCTAGACCGGGGCTTAGACAAATAAGAGAGAGGCAGAACACAAAAACTCAGGGCAACAACCTTACATGTGTATTGCTAAATTCTACAGTGGAACTGGCAGATGTCACAAATACAGTTAGCCTATGCTGAACAATTATAATTCTAAGGCTTAGATATCGGGAGTTAGTATCGCATAGGATACTGTTTAGGACAAGGTCGGGTAAGGTGAATAGCACTTAGAGTAGTGAGCTAAACACTACTATTTGGGAAAGTCTAGGTTCTGTATGCTGGTGGAGTTTGTGGCACTATTTTCACTGCTGGCAGGCTAACTGGTTTGTCTGTCATGTCATTAATTATTTATGATGCACTGGGGCCTCTGTCTGAACATAATGTGAGGCGGAGTCACTATATATGGTACGGTAGCATGTTCACTTGAGACAGATGCTTATTTCACTGCCTTGCCGTGTTCACCTGTTTCACTGTTATCTTGCTTATTCCACTTCTCTTTTATATTACTACTGATGCTTTCCCACTGACTTTCCATATTCTGATAACTCACTGTTCTGCCCTTGTTTCACGAACACTGTGCTTTCACATTCACTCACTTTCGGGACTGGGCATACTGGCGGTCAGGTGCAAGGGCGGCGGGAATGGGTCAGCTTCACTACTGATGGGGCTGAGCTCTGCCAGGGGCCTCCGTATTCAGGGGCCACGGGTTCACGTGTGGGGACGTCCTCCCTCGTCCGGGGCTGCTGGTGGCGAAGGATCCCGTGCATTCAGGGCTTGGGGTGGGAGTCTGGCCCTCATTGCTGGGGCCGAACAGCTGCCTGAACTTCTTGCTCAGGCGCCTGATGGAGGATGAAGATCTCCGGCGTCAGGGTGAAGGGATGTTCCACCTGGGGGTCCTGGAGGCGGTCCGGAGGTCCCAGGGGCTGCGGACTCCAGCGGTTGGGGATGCCGTCAGGAGTGGGCTGCGGCATCGACCTCTGTCGGGGTCCGTCAGGCGGGTCCTCTCAGGAACCGGCTATAATGAGAAGGGCCTGGTGGTAGTTACTGGGCCTCTCCAATATTCCTCCGGGCTGGGGTCTCCCTCTGGGTCATAAGTTGGTGGGCAGGAGTCAGCATCTGATGAAGGAGCGGCTACCGACTGTCTCCTGCTGTAGGGCCCGGCTACTGGCCGTGGCCTGGGGAAGGGAGTGGCTACAGGCCGACTCAAGGGCACCTTTGGAGCGGTTACAGGCCGACTCAAGGGCACCATCGGAGAGGCTACCGGCCGTCTCCTCGTTACCTGCGGATTGGCTGCAAATGGTCTCCTGGAGAAGGGTCGAGCAGCTACAGGCCATCTCTCGAGGGGCACCTTCGGAGCGGCTACCGGCCGTCTCCTCGTTACATCCGGAGTGGCTGCAGGCCATCTCCTGTAGGAGGGTCGAGCGGCTACTGGCCGTCTCTTGATGGGCACCTTCAGAGCAGCTACTGGCCGTCTCCTGACGAAGGCGGGAGTGGCTACCCACCGTCTCCTCATTACTGCCGGAGTGGCTGCAGGCCGTCTCCTGTAGGAGGGTCGAGCGGCTACCAGCCGTCTCGTTTAGGGTACTGTCAGAGCGGCTTCTGGCCGTCTCCTGACAGAGGTGGGAGCGGCTACCGGCTGTCTCCTCGTTACATCCAGAGCAGCTGCAGGCTGTCTCCTGTAGGAGGGTTGAGCGGCTACCGGCTGCCCCAGGGGTGCTGACTGGAGCTAGAGTAATAGCTCCACCCCATGGTTGTTGGTGGTCGGCTCGCCCGGAGGGTAGTCTCGCTTTCCTGCTATGGTGGCGGTGGCTCTGGGTCATAGGGGTGCGCGGCCCAGGCGGATTTATGTCCCTGTTGGCCGGAGTCCAGTCGCGCTATATATGCTCCTTTGTGGGCTCCTTCTGAGGGTGTTGGGTTGCCCTCGGTAATACTATACTGCATTTTATATGTAAAGAGAGAGAGAGAGAGATTTCCACCAACTTCTGCTTCGGTGCATCCCACGTTCATGGCCTTACAGGAGAGATGTACAGTAGTCAAGAGGAAGCCAAATTTTAAAACTGCAGTACGACTGAACTTCGAATTCTATACCTTTCAGTTTGAGTGCATGTTAAAATAATACTAAAAAAAAGTTTAGGAGGAATAGGAAATATCTATCTATTGCCAGACGCCACAATCCCGTAAGGGGTGGCCATTTGACTTTGAGTTATTTGTTTTATGGGGAGGGGCACTAATCCTTCATTAACCCACTTGTTGACATGTAGGGAGCACGTATGGTGTGGTTATATGGTTACCACCCAGCGTAGTAAATGGTTTCTTGGCTTACATATAGTCTTGAATACAGACAGGCGACCACCAACAACAAATGCGCTGTACAAGTGTCATGTTGCCTATTCCCCCAGTTTGTAGCTATCCCCTTTCACACACTGCCCATAACTCTTCGCCTCTGCACCTCTCCGATCTCTCCTCCACCCTTAACCCCACAGTGTAGAGACTCACACTGTGCTTAACCCATCCCCCACCCTTAACTCCTCCCCCATCTTTCACCCTTCTCCCACCGCTCATCCGCTCATCTTTCACCTCTCCGAAACCTTTCATCCCTCCTCCCATCATGTACCCCTCCCTCACCTTTCATTCACTTAACCCCCTCTCGCACCATGCGTCCTTCATCTACTGTTGATCAAAGCGTGGGGATAGTAAGGATTATTGTAAATTGTTGCTTAAAGAATGTTGTTCAGTGATATAGAGTTCACACATATTTTCCATTCTTGGTCACTAGTATCAGACAGCAAATCCAATGCACCGGGGAAAGTTGGAACACATGAACCTCCCTGGACTGCAAAAAATGCATACATTCATAGTGCAGTCTGCAACACAAAGTCACTTAGACAACTTGTATATCAAATTTACTTATATTTTCCTCTGCAGCACAGTCTGTCAGAAAAGCAGAAAAAATCTGTGACAATTCGGTTGCTGCTATTCCTTCATTTTTGTCTTAATTTATCGACGTGATTCTAGTTAAGATGCAGGAATTAATCTGACTTCCATCAGTTCAGGGTGGCAGACTATATAATTTTGTCTATTTCATACAGCTAACCTTTTTCATGTTATGGAAATATTAGTTACTGCTTATTCGGTTGTGTCGTTTTTTACTTATTCAGAAGCATAAGTAATTGACTGCTTAAAACCTGAAAGGAAAGTCGGAAGGTCGCCTATCTCTTTGCAACTCTGGCAAACCCTCTCCACGAATTTAACTCCGCCTGGAAAAACATTAAATTTTCAAGGTCAGGCTCAGTAGTCGTCGTGGGCAATTAAGTGAGAGCACACACTGCTAATTAAAAGATCGTGTGTTGGATCCCATCCAAGGGCCACTGGTTGGCATCAGGAAAGACACTGAGCAAAGTTCTTCACGCTTCTCCAAAATACCTGTAGACAGGGGCAAGTCTTTGGCCCCTCAGAAAATTCATAGAGTTAAAGCTGCATCAGATGAAATACTATCGTAGTTTTGTTACTGCGGTGGATTACAGCAAGGTACTCGGTACAGAATACTAGAACTGTGCTTTTGTACTTTGTCTGGTGTTGCAGGTAGGCTATATTTATTAAAACCACGCATATGCTACTGAAATGAAATGTCCAAAACTAGATTCTCTCTCTCTCTCTCTCTCTCTCTCCCTTGCTTGTCTTTTTTCTGGTTCCTTTTTCTTCCGTTGACTAGTTGAGACTTGCACGCAAACTTTCGTCATTTTCTCTTCCCCTCGTTCTTCTTTTTCAGTCACCCCTCATGTGTGTCGTTGCAAACTCCTTTAAACATTTTTCTTCGTCATTTTTTCTGCCTGCCAACTTTATCTAAAATTCGCCATTCTAGACTTGCTTCATATTTATCCGTCTCCTCTTTTCCTTTATTTTCCTTTTAAAATCTTTAACACTGCAGTTTTGTTTACACTCTTACCCTCCCTTATTCCGTTCTTTGAGGTCCCATATCCACAAGGACTTATATTTTTGCGTCATTGTATATGTTTGTATCTATGTCGTACAGTATCCTTTTTCTTTATATTTTCCTTTTCTTTCCACTTCTGTACTATAGCTACCTTCTGGACATCTTTAGTTTTGATCCATGGAGTGACTTCTTCTGTCTTTGTCCCTCTTTATCCTAATTTTCTTCATGCTTGTCATTCTGTAGCATTGCTTCTCTATTTAATCTTGCTTCTAACTCTCCCATTGTTTTCTGCTTTGACTGTACTTCTTTGGTGACCTAGAACCGTTATTCCCCTGCTGTAACTTTCACTCCTTCAGTTTCTTCCTCTTTTCCTGTTGACTTTGTTCTTGCAGCGTTTCTTCCTTCATACTACCTTACTGTGTTCTTGATCTATCCCCTCTCACTATCTTTCACATCAGCCTTGGTTCCATTCCTCCCCTTTAGTTTGCTTGTCCTCCACCCCCCGTCCTTGTACTTTTTACTTTCTTTCATCTTCTCCCTGCCTTCTCGGTTCATGTTATCTTCCCTCTGCTCCACTTTTTTTCTTTCCTTTTCCAATTCGTTTCCACTCCTTTTTGTTGCTCCGTGTCTCTACCTGCAGCCGTAATTCTTTCTTGTAACCTTCCTTACCATCCTCTTTCCCTTCCAGTTATCTTGCTTCCTTCCCTTCTTCTCTCGATAGTCTTACTTCTCTTCCTTTATCAGTGATTCCCCTCCAGTCTCTTGTCGCCGTCCATTTTTCACTACGACCTTCACTTTCTCGTTCCCTCCATCCTGTTTGTCTCACTGTCACCAACCTCCTTCGTTATACTTTCTCTCGCCTACTGCCTGCCTGCTCGCCTGCGTATCTTCTGTCCCTTTCTTCCTTCCTCCATTTCCCTCTCGCATACTCCCACCCATTCTGTCTATTTCCATCCTACCAGTCTCTCTCTCTCTCTCTCTCTCTCTCTCTCTCTCTCTCTCTCTCTCATCCTTCCCATTGATCTTTGCTGTCTCTCCCTGTTCTGCGCATCTCTTCCGCTGCTTTACATTCTATGCTCCCCCATTTATATGCAGGCTGCCTCCACTACACCATCCTGTAGCCATCACTTCCTTGCTATACCGTATCTCTTTCTTCCTCGCTGCACTACTCCCTACGCATCTCATTTTCTTTCCATCTTGCTCTCTATGTTTCTACCGTTCCTTTCCTTCTATACATACTCTCTCACCTTCCTCCCTGTGTACTCCCCTCATCACTGTCTTTCCTCACACGACGTTCCCCAGCGAATCAGCGTGTATTATTCAGACGCTCACAGAATACTGTAGCATACTACGTCCAACATGTTCACACACACCCATCCACATTTCCCATCTCTCTTCATTGGCTTTAGCTTTCTTCCCTATTTCCCGATTCCTGATCATTTCCTTCGTTTCTCTTCCATCTTTCTCCCATCCTCCTCCACTTTTTCTCCACCATTCCTCTCAATATCACAGAGTCTGAAAAATAATCCGCACGGGTAGATCTGGGCCCAAGTTTCGCCCATTAACTCCCACAACACGACGTCCTCTCGAATACACAACACCTATCTCAGGCTGCCCAGCTCTGTAGACCTACATTGATTTTTACTTAATTCCAATCAGGAAAGCTTATATAATAATAGAAATGTAGCCTAATTCAAGATGCGGGCGGGTTCTGTCCGTCCGTCTGTCACTAATGATTGTCGGACCATAGACGCACAAAGTACAAAGGTACAGGGGAAAGCGAACAGCAAAAAACCTGTTGGTCCTTCCACGGCTATTTGGTATAGGGAAGGTTATAACGTACAAAACCATTCCATCAATTAAAGACAAGGACAGAAGTGCAGGAATGCTGCCCCCACCCACCAAGCTCTCCGCTGAAGCCGGCAGGAAATAGTGACATGGACCACCATGCAGCACAGAAAACCTGTTATGGAAATTTTCTAGGAAAGAGAGAAAAGAAATCTTATTCTACGATATCTACCTGAAAGGGAAAGCAACATTGTCAACAATATTTATCGATGTAGTTCTGTGGTTGTATTCTCCTGTCTCTGAAAAGAGAGAGAGAGAACAAACGTTATGTGTACTGCAGAACTTTACGGTATTATTCTGGTATGAACATACATGCTGGGGGTTAGAAGATAGATACTTATCCATGCGATTTTTGAAGGTCAGTACTGTATCACCGTTTACTACATTGGAGGACAGCTCGCGACTTAAGCATAGTTACTCCTCACTACACCATTCCACTCTCTTCAGTTATCACCCTATCACCTTACAATCCCCTCACACCATACCACATAACAAATCATCCTCCCACACCACATCACAGCACACAAAATCATCCTTCCACACCACACCACAAAGAATCATCCTTCCACACCACACCACAAAGAATCATCCTCCCACACCACACCACACCACACCACACCACACAAAATCATCCTCCCACACCACACCGTGAATATTGAACGAATTAAAAGGGCCAGAAACTCCCTCATCTAGTACTTTTTCTGTTCTGTACAGGGATAATTGTGTGTGTGTGTGTGTGTGTGTGTGTGTGTGTGTGTGTGTGTGTGTGTGTGTGTGTGTTCTTACCTAATTGTTCTTACCTAATTGTATCTTTACAGGAATGAGTCAAGCTCGTACTGTCCCGTGTCTTAGACCATATTTATCGTACATATCCTTAAATTTGTGAATTGTTTGGCACACACTATTTCATTCGGTAGTGCATTCCATTGATCAATTGCTCTGTTTGGGAAACTGAATTTCCTTACGTCTTTATCACCTCTCTTCTTATGCAGTTTTTTGCAGTGTCCTCTTGCTGATGCTTCTCCATATGTTAAGTAATCATTTATGTCTATTTTCTCCTTTCCTGATATGCGCTTATATAGCATTATCATGTCACCTCTTTTCCTTCTCTCCTGTAGTGTTGGTAGATTCAGTTTATTTAGTCTTTCTTCGTAGCTTAGGTCCCTTAAGCTTGGTATCCATCTTGTAGCGGCCCTGTGAACTTTTTCAATCTTGCCTATATGCTTTTTGAGATGAGGACTCCAGACTATTGATGCATATTCCAGGGTTGGTCTAATGAATGATGTTATTATCCTTCTTAGCATGTCTTCATTTATGTATGTGAATGCTATTCTCATATTTGCAAGCATTGTATATATGTTCCGTACCTTCTCGCTGATGTGGTCAGCCGGAGATAGTCTGTTATTGATAATCACACCTAGGTCTTTCTCTCTTTCTGATGTGTATAGGGTTTTATTTCCTAACTTATAATCCCAATCAGGTCTTTTTCCACTTTTACCAAACTTGATTACATGACACTTGTCCACATTGAATTCCATTTGCCATGTACTACTCCATTCATGAAGTTTATTTAATTCTTCTTGTAGCTCCCTACAAGAGTCTGTGCTAGTAATTCTCCTTTGTATTTTTGCATCATCTGCAAACATATTCAGATAGCTCTCATTTCCAGTGTTACTGTTTATATCATTTATGTACACTAAAAACATGATTGGTGCCAGCACCGAACCCTGTGGTACTCCACTAGTCACTTCTTTCCATGATAAGTAGTTTCCTCTTAGTTCTGTCCTCATTTCTCTTTTTATGAGAAAGTCTTGCATCCAACAAAACAGTTTGCCTCGAATTCCTCCTTGATGGTACAGCTTCCATAAAAGACATTGGTGTGGTACTGTGTCAAAAGCTTTCTTGAAATCTAAATAGATACTGTCCACCCATCCTTCCCTTTCCTGTATTGTGTTTGTTACTCTGTCATAGTAGCTCAACAGATTAGTAACACATGATTTTCCTTTTCTGAAACCAAACTGTCTTTCTGTTATCATACTGCGTTCTTCTAGATGATTTACCCAAGCTTTTCTTATAAGTTTTTCTAATACCTTGCTTACAACACTGGTCAGTGATACTGGTCGGTAGTTGAGAGGATTTTGTCTATTTCCTTTCTTGAATAAGGGAACTATATTTGCTTTTTTCCAAATATCAGGTAGTTTCCCTTGACTCAAGGATTTCTTGAAAATTAAAAATAATGGTTTACTTAACTCCTTTGCACATTCTCGTAACACCCAACATGAAATTTCATCAGGACCACTTGCTTTTCCTCTGTCTAATCTACTTAACTCCTCTTGTATTACTTTTTCTGCTATTTGTATATCTGGTAGTATGTGTGGACATGCGTGTTCCACATAGTCCCTCTCAAAAATTTTTTCTTCTGTAAAAACTAATTGGAAATTCTTATTTAGTCTATCTATCTATCTATTGCCAGACGCCTCATTCCCGTTTGGGGTGGCCACAAACAAATCGCCTCCAAGTCTCCCTGTCCCCCGCCATTTCACTCCCCTGCTCCCAACTCACCCCCCCCTCTCTCATATACCTCTCCACCCCATCTCTCCATCTCATCCTCGGCCTCCCCCTCCCTCTTTCCCCCTCCACCTCACTTACATACACTCTCTTCGTCAGTCTTTCACCCTCCATCCTCTCTTATTTAGTGCTTCACAAATATCTTTCTCTTGTGTATAAGTGATTCCCTCGTCCGTAATGGATTGTATTATATCTTTTACTTTGGTTTTGCTTCTGATATAGCTGTAAAACAGCTTTGGTTGATCACTACTTTTATTTATTATATCCTCCTCAAACTGTTTTTGGGCTTCCCTCCTTATTCTTGTATAGTTGTTTCTTGCCTGTTTGTAATTATTATACGCCCTTTCACTATTGTGTCTTCTGTATCTATTCCACAACAAATCTCTTCTTTCTTTTGATTTTTTACATTCTGTATTGAACCATTTCTGTATTTTCTTATCTGCTTCTTTGTGCTGTGGGATGTACTTCTAGACTCCTATTTCATAAAATTCACAAAATTTTTTATATACAGCATTTAAATCTTGTCCTCTAAGCTCATTTTCCCAATCAGCTTCTAAGAAATACTTCTTTAGGTCTTGATAATTTCCCTTTTTATAGTTTAGTCTCTTTTTGTAACTGTCATTGCTGTTTACTATGTCATATGCTATCCTGAAGTTATAATTTAGTACTGCATGATCTCTTTTGCCGAGTGGAGGGTGATATATTAAACTGTCAATGTCATTTTCTTGCCTAGTAAATATTAGATCTAGCACTGAAGGTACATCAAGTCCTCTTTTTCTAGTGGTTTCCCTCACATGTTGCGTTAAGAAAAACTCTTGTACGAGATCCAGGAGCTTTTGGTCCCAACAGCTTTCTTGGCTATTTATATCTAGAGTATTCCAATTTATATTTGTATTGAAGTCCCCAGTTAGTATAATTCTTTCCGATTTCTCTTCCATTTTATGTAGCAAGGATCTTATACTTTGAATTGTACTCTTTGCCAGGTCCTCATATTCGTCTCTTTCCCATGTGTTTGATCTGGGTGGCATATACAAATTGGCTACAGTTACTTTACCTTCAGATGTGTCGATCTCTACTGCAATCAGTTCTACTTGTGATGGTATATCTAGGTTTATTTCCTTGACTTTTAGATTTTTCTTAGTTAATATTATAATTCCTCCTCCTTTTTTTAAATTTCTGTCTCTTCTCCATATATTGTATTCCTCTAGGTTTAGTATGTCATTGGATATCCTTGGTGTTAATTTTGTCTCAGTTAGGCATATTATTTGTGGTTCATTTTCTCTGACATAATCATTCATCTCTAGTAATTTAGATACCATTCCATCCACATTTGAGTACATCAACTTTATCATCTTGTTTATATACTTGTCATGACTTGGTTCTACTAACTTCCTCCTTTTTCTTCCATCCTGTTTGTGTACCACTTTCGTACCTGCAATCCTATTACTTTGTAAAAAAATTTCTTCTTGTCCTCTTCTGATCTTCCCTCATTTTTTGTTTTTGCTTCCTCCCTTTTCTCTTTCAGTAATTCCAGTTCCTCTTGTGTTAGGCATCTTTTTATCCATACATTTTTGAACTCCTCTTTTTCCATAAGATTCTTTGCATTTTTTAGTATCTCTTCCACAATGTTTACACTCTGGAAAGTCACCTTTAGAGGTCTTGTCTTGCTTTTCTCGTATTTCCCTAATCTTTTGTGTTCCTCTATGTCTTTACTACAGATTTCCTCTGATACTTCTTTCAGTAAGCTCATTACATTTGCCATCTCCTTTTTGTCTCTAGTGATCTTGTTTTTAATTTCTTCCTCTTCTATACCAGTGATTACTATTGATTTATTTATTTCTACTGAATCTCTGACTAACTTTGGATTGTTTTGGATTATTCTTTTCACTTCCTTTTTAATGCTTTTTTCCTCCACCCTTGTTTCTAAGTCTTTCTTTACTTTCACCATTTCAGCATACGTGGTTTCTACATCATTTTTGTAGCTTTGCACAGCTTCATTCACCTGTGTTATCTTCTCCTCAATATCACTGCTCTGGTCCATAAGACTGCTTGCTTGTCTAATTGTCTCTGTGTCATTTTTTAACTCTTCCATAACACTCTCGTGATTGACTACTGTACTTCCCATTTCACTCATTTTCTTCCTAAGTGTACTCAATTCCACTGTTAGTTCACTGATGGTTGTGTCTTTCTTATTGGCCTCCCTTCCTAGTTTTTCTATCTCTTCCTTTTGCAAGTGCATTTGCTTCTTTATTTCATCAATTTCATTTTTGAAAGCCATTTCTAGTTTGTGTACACGTTCAACCAGTCTATTGTGAGTCTCCACTTCAACCAGTTCTTGGTAGAAATCATCATTTTGCTTTTTACTTTTATCCCTTTTCTTTTCCAAATTTGTTTTACTGAAGTATGTATCCATTTTGTAATACTAAATGAACAGAGTATGTACTTACAGAGTGTGCACGCTTTCCCCGTGTTGCTGTAGTATAAACAAACCCAGCTGACTCAACGCATCGTGGTTCTTTGTTGTTTGAACCAGTCTTATTTAAACTTATTATTTCTTTACCTTTTAATAATGAAAAATCATTTAGTCTAACCTGGTACAGAGCTTGACTCATTCAAAGATACTAATTTAGGTAATTGCCACTGTTTTGGTACGGAGCGCCGATGTCCGACGTGTGTGTGTGTGTGTGTGTGTGTGTGTATTTGAAGAAAGATTGAATAGGAATGGAGAAAAGCCAGACATGGTATGAGAATGGGTAGGCAAGGGGAGGGTTGGGATGCGGGGATAGGATAGCAGAGTACAAGACACAGCACTCTAGATGATTAGGCTACAACATGTACCTACTGGCAACACGTCCTTCACTTTACCACCACTCTCTTGCATTTACAGTTGTGGTTGTACCCAAGTGTGTCTTCTCCCAGGACATGCATTACGGTATTCATCATACACATGGTGTTTTTTGACATGCAAAATTTTAATATTCCTAACAGTCATCCCGGTAATTTAAGCTGCCAATAGAAAAAAAGATGAATCCGTTGCCTTGAAAACTACGGTAGAATGGGAATGCATTAATGCCAGTAGTCCGAATTTGGCTTTATGTATTCCATCTTCAGTTTTGCTCCGAAAATATCAGCTTATGTCGAAAGAAATATGGCTGACGAAGTTACAGTAGAATTTCTTAGCTTTTGGTCCTGGCCATGTTTACCTGTTGAGAGTAAAACCTTCTGACTTGAACTAAGCAAAACTAAGTTTAGCTTAGCTATATGTCATTCACTGAGTTTTAACCCATTGAATCGCAGTGACTCTCTCTTAAGCTTATTGTTGCTGCTGCCACATAATTATATTTAACTAATGAAAATCCTTTGATATTGATCTGGTACACTAAGGCGTTATCTACCGTAGTTCGAAAATCCCCATGTTCGACAGATCCTGTGTTCGAAAAATCTAGTTCGAAGCCACAAGTTCTATTTACCAGTGCCACGCACATGCAAAGAAGTTCACAGGTCAAGCAGAAAATATTATATGAAAACTGGTTGTGTGGGCCCATGAAATGTTTATATTTTCCTCGTGCTTTCAAATACCGTACCATACACCCCGTTCTTTGAAGCAAAAGAAAAAAAAAAAAAACACTCCAGTGACTGCCTTTCTTTTTCCCCATCTCTTTGAACGATTGACTGCACCTGTCTATCCCTTTGCCTTGTCTTTACAACAGCGAACCTAGAGAAATCAGTCTATAGAAGCTTTTTGCTAACCGGTAAATAATATATATAGCCTATATTTCTTCCATTGGAAGCCGGACACACACCATAAAATAACTTTATAATCTAGCCTATAAGCGTGAGTCATCAAAAGTGAACCATATTGATAAGAAAATTGCACTTCGAATAGCAGAAAAAAATTTTGTTGTGACATCAGATTGCAAAAGTGAGAGACAATGGTGACAGAGGAGAGAGGACAGAGATAAATCGTTGTGTGTTGTGTGTAACTTGAAGGTGACGTCTCATCAAAGGGGCTGGAACGGCCTCGCGTTATGGCGATCCCTCCCCTGATGCTGGTTATCAACGAGGCAATATCACCATTATCGGACTCTGGCCAGACAGTCACTTGGCGTTTATGGAGTTTGTTGGCGTGTGGAGTGGCAGAGGCGGCGCACTTCAGTCCCCTGTATTCACTAGAGCTTGGAAGACTCCCTCTTATATCTTCTGTATTGTTTAGCATTTTCTGTTACATTTTCGTATTTTCTTGCATCTAACTTTTATTACACCGATTCGTGTTAATGAATAATACAACTAAAATGGTTAGAAACAGAAATACGGCCCTCCTTCTCAGAAAGGCTCAAGACCATTTATTACTATGCCTCCCTTTAGCTTGACCCAAAATTGCCGACTCTTCATATTGAATACAGAGTTGTAACAATAAACAACTACAGTGTGATGCCGGTTACGAATAAGTGATATGAAAAGGTTGTAGAGCCATAGCATGGTGTTCTTCTGTCACAGATCTGCAAAAGAACGAAAATCTGGGTAAAGTTATTTGAAAGAAGGGTACTTGTCTTCGTAATTTCATGGCAAGCAGATGCAATCAAAGATTGACCTGCCATAGTTAAACCAGGTGTTGGAGAAAACGATTGGAAATATTGAGAAACAATACGGGTACATGGAAAAATGTGTGTGAACTCTGGATGCCCTGAGTTATAGAAAAAATAGGCCTAGCTAATTACATACAGTATAAAAGTAAAGAAATGAGTGGAAACATGCATGTCAGCACTGCAGAAATATCCAAGCATCAGCAGGAAAATACTCAGAGTCAGCATAAACGGGTCCATACCGTACCACCACCACCACCACCACCACCATCATCATCATCATCATCATCGTCGTCGTCGTCGTCGTCGTCGTCATCGTGCTTCTGACTCATACGATCCACAAAATTAAGAGTGTACAGTAGGCAGACCAAACTATAGCTCTGTGAATAATGCAGTGGACGATTTGCCAGGGGACCCAACATGCTCACGTACACCCTCTCTCCTGTTTTATTTACATTCTGCACCAAACCTTCCTCACACCCACATTTCTGTCATCAAGGCCCTTTGTGTGTGTGTGTGTGTGTGTGTGTGTGTGTGTGTGTGTGTGTGTGTGTGTGTGTGTGTAACAAAATATTTTGATCTAAACTTGGTGGAGGGCGGGAGAGTTTGTCAAGGTTAGATCAGTTGTTTTTCAGAACAGTTGATCAGAGGCCAGGGTCACAGGATTAGTTCAAAATCTCACATAGCAAAGTCATCTTGGATAGTTTTTTTCCTGTTTGTACCAACCTTGGAGGAATGGTTGTGGATAAGGCGAGAAATAAGGGACTTGATATTAAGGACAATCAGCTAAAGATCGGGGTCACATGGCTGTCAGACGTCGATCCGAGTGTTTTCGTGTAAATACAGTAGTTAAACTGTTGCGATCTGACTGGGAACAGACTTGTGGGAAGCGGTGAGGATCAGCCAAGGGGGCTGTGAATTATTCTTTTGATCAATAGCCAAAGGTCAGAGTCATTTGGTAATGCCTTTTAACAGTTTTTCTCCGATTTAGACCAGTGATTGTGGAGGGACTTAGAACAGTGCAAGGTCAGAGATTCGGTTCTAAAAACAATCAACCAGAGGTCAAGGTCACAGGGAAAGGCAAAAGGTCAAGGTTACAGGACAAGTTCATTGAAAACAGCGCTGATCCAATTAGGGCCAAACTAGGTGCATGGGATAAGAGTCAGGCCAGAATGAAGTAATTCAAGTCACAGGGCAAATTTTAAGATTCGGCCCTTAGTCTAGCTGGTGAGTGCGGGTATTGCACTCTCTGAATGTTTTTTAAATATGGTGGTATTTCGATTTTTTTTACTGGATACAGTTGAATTTGGTTTAATCAACTTGTCTGATTACCAGCATTTACACCTGCAGTGTAGGGTACGTGGAACCAGGGTTGCCAATCAGATCAGTTAGCCTACGGTACTGTCACCACAGTACTGGTGGCTGTGTTGTGTGGGTCCACACAAGCACCAGCCCAGAAGGCACTGGAACGCCAGAAATATTGCCTTGTTCCCTCCAGGCGTGAAATAGCTTCCCGCGAGAGGAAAACAAGACGAAGCAGGAAATAATGCAAAAGGAACCATGATAAGGAATATAAATGAGGACACAAAAATGAACTTTAAAAGGAGAAACTGTATGATGATAACGTGAATGATACTACTACTACTACTACTACTAATAATAATAATAATAATGTTCTGAGGGAAATTCCATTAAGCAGAGTGTTAGCGTCAGCGTTTAAAATTCAGAGAGATTTAAGAAGAGGGGGATTGTGTACTGTTGTGTGTTTGTTAGAGAGTTTATTAATTTTCTGAACTTTTTACAAGTTAGAATGATGGTTTGTTATGTGCCATTCCGTATGCTTGTATGCAGCTGCACGTCTACAATTATATTCATATTTTGTTAATGAATATACTGTACTTGTTTACAAGGACTACGCAAGGTTAGATAATTACAACCATGATTCAGACAAGCATTTCTTGTGCCATTCTTTTGTCAAACGCTCTTACTGCCAATTTTCCTCTGTGTGTGTGTGTGTGTGTGTGTGCGTGTGCGTGTGCGTGTGCGTGCGTGTGCGTGTGCGTGTGCGCGCGTGCGTGCGTGTGCGCGCGCGCGCATTTTCTCCGAATAAAAAGTGTATCCATTTACATTCAAAACGCGTTTTTTTTTTTTCCCCATGCCTTGTTTTGAGCAGCGTTCATTGTTGAACTAGCGTAATGTTTTTCACATTGCTTTTATCCTATTTCATTCTTTTATGGCAATGGTTTTATTTTATCATGGCTTTCAGTATTCCAGCGACTCTATTTCCCAACTATGCACCGTTTTTAAATTTCGTTAACGCGCTTTTCTCGCCGTATTTATCTAAAAACTATTGTAAACTTCATTTTATGTCCTTAGAGCAAGATTTTATCCCTTCACCACGAGCTGCCCTTCTGAACTAAGTAAAATCGTCTAATGGATAAGGAATAAAACACAAGGTGACCCAAAGAAAGCGGTACCGAGTTTGTTTTTGCCCCACACAGCTGCTGCGGCTTATTTTGGGTCACCCTGTATAGCATCCGAGTCTTTCACCATCTCTCTCTTTCTCTTCCGCTCTCCCACCATTTTTCCTTCTCTTCCCCTTTCCCACCATCTTTCCCTTTCTCCCCTTCTCCCACCATCTTTCCTTCTCTCCCTCTCTCCCATCAAATCTCCCTCTCTCCCCCTTTGTCTCTCACAACCGTTGTTACCATTTCTGCCATTATTTGTCCCTTTAACTCAGCCCTATAAAGTTATCTTCCCTACCCTCACCTAGCAATACAAAATCAGGGACCGATATTTAACATTAGTTGTTGTGGGTTTTATTCTAAAGATGATTGGAGCTGCAGAAACTGAATGCTTACCATGATAACCTCGTGCAGTTGATAGGCATTGATATAATCCTTCTGTTTTACCTCCTGGCGTCCTCAGATGACCCACACCATCACCCCGGCTCTCCTGATGCCCCGTCCTCTAATCTCCCCACACAGGTGCTCTTTTTACCACTTAATTACTCGTTTTTGCCTGTGTCTTGTGTATCACCTGGTCATAACCTTAATCACAGTGGGACTTTTTATTAATTCAACGACTCTTTTGACAATTACTGGTCGTTTCGTCCTATAGCTTTTGCTTCTTACTACTGTATAATATCTACCATTTAATAGCCGTTTTTACTTTGGCATCTACTCAGCATTCATTCCCGAACTTTGATCTCTCCACACAGGCGTTCTGTTGACTTCTTTAATCGTTTTTACTTCACCGTCGTTTGTATCTCCTGGTCATAACCTCAAGCACAGCGAGGAGTGTGTATTTGCCCCGTTCCTAACCTACCGACCTTGTTATTATAGTACCTTTATTTCGCTCATTACCGTAAATAAGTCTTTAACACTCTTCCAATTAACTTTGGTAATTCTGTTTATTCATACTTTTATTTCTGCCATTCATTAACCTTTCACTTCTGTCTCTGCCCTAATTTCGTTTCCAGTTATCTCTTCATCTTATGTTTCTCTTTCTGCTGATATTCTTAGCATCTCTTCCTTTTTTTTTCACCCCATTGTTTCCATTTAGCTTTCTTGTTAACCTTTCCATTCCCCCCCTCTCTCTCTTTCACACACACACACACACACACACACACACACACACACACACACACACACACACACACACACACACACACACACACACACACACACACACACACACACACACACACACACACACACACACACACACACACACACACACACTGGCAGAATGGTGTTGCAGGGGCCGGCACAGGGGTTGGCAGGAAGGAGAGAGAAGAGCAAATGAGAGGGATACAAAAATAGGAAGAGAGCGGATATTATAAGGAGATCTAATGAAAAAAAGTGAGTAGCAGTAAGTTGGAATAACGACAGGACTAGTGATGTGGAAGCTCTGAATATTGAATGAACAGTCTGATATTGTGGAAGGAATATCAGATGGGATTTGATACGGAATACTGTACTTTCAAAAATATTCCCTCGCATTCAAAGAACTCCTAATTACTGCGGGGAAGGGAACAATACGGAGGAAGCTAATCATCCTCTAATGCGATTACAAGGCTAATGAACTTTCAGCTTCTGTCATACTTAGATTTCTTCCATCTTAGCTTCATTTCTACAGACGTCTTTAATATGTTTTCTGATTTTTGGTAGTTTCACATTTCATACTGCCTCCAGGGGAAATATTCCGTAACCTGCCACTTCATATTTCAATAGTACATTAATCACGAATGGCCATATCAACCCAAATAATGGCGACATTAACTTATTAACTGACTAATGAAAGATATTTGAATGAATCACTTTTTAGATCATTTGCATTATTTTATTTTCTCGAATTTGATGCCATTAAGAATTTCTGATACAGCATTATATAACAAGCCTAAATGTAATGAGGGAGTAGCGGCGTCCGGGGCATAGCTCTTTCCATCATGCTCGTTTCCTCACATACCCACATCCGCCGCCACCTCTGATCCCTTACACACACACACACACACACACACACACACACACACACACACACACACACACACACACACACACACACACACACACAAAATGCACCTTAACTCAAACATCAAGTTATTCAAACATACTTCCATAACAAACGCAAAATTCAAAAATAAAAAGGCGTTTCAGGCAAGGAAATAATATTCATGAAACCTTAATCATACTTCTCACCCCTCCCGCATACCAATCTAACCTCGCTGCGGGTAAGTGGGTTTTCACCTCAGTTTTATCCTTTTTTGTGATACTGAAAATTGAAGAACAGTATTACAGTGGCTGAAAATAAAGTGAAAGGAGAATCAGTTTGGTATTTTTGTCTCGGTTTGGAGACTCTTTGTTTTTATAATAAATGCCGTCATTCAGTTTTATAACAGTATATAAAATCGCCTCGTTACAAAGAAGGTATGATTTCTCTTTACTTATTTCCAGATTCAGGCAAGCTTTGTTCCCTTTGGTAGGTTTTGACTCACTCTCTCTCTCTCTCTCTCTCTCTCTCTCTCTCTCTCTCGCTGTTCCTTAGAAATACGACAGCGTTGGCCAAGACGGAAATCCAGTGTTATGATGTAAATGTTGAATACTCATAAGACCTGTATCATCGATGGTCGCAGGATCACACTAGATGTCTTCCTCCCTTCCATTAAAGATCCACATATATGTTTTGCTTTATTCGGGGGGGAGGGAGGATGGAATGAACAGATCCGAGTCCTGATGTCGACAGTAGTGATGGAAAAGACCGGAGATGGGGTTTTCGAATAGATTTGCGATCCATTCCATGTCGCAAGTTAGATTTGTATTTGTGAGAAGAACTAGAAATAAGAGAAGATTCGGCACTCTCCCGTCCTTGTCCATTCTCCAGAAAAAGATACAACCTACGATGATTTTCCTCTTGTAGCTAAGATTTACGTTTGTTGGTGGAATAGGAAACATAGGATGACACTGTACTCTCCCTTCCCTGAGCTTCCTGCGAAAACAGAGCATGGTTACGACAGGGAATCGATTGTAAACATGTAAGAGAATCCTACCCCGGGTCTGTGATGCTGGAGAGGACAGTGTGGTGGCGTCTGGCATGGTGTCACATTTCAGGATGAATTTACTACTCATCCTCATCCCACGAAACTGTGCTGTGCGTCGATGAAAAAAAAAAAAAAAAAAAAGATAAATAAGAGCTGCTCCCTGCCACAACAGAAAAAAAAAAAAAAAAAAAAAAAATTAGAACAGTGAAAGTTATAATGATTCTGACTGTTTCTAGTCTCGTCCCTGCACTGAACTAAATCCAAATGGGATTAAGTATGTGTATTTAATCAAAAGGAGGCATTCGTTGCGGTAGATCTGACGTACTAGTTACAGAAGAATGGAAGTAAATGATGAAGCAATGCAGCGATCAACATGCAGAACAGATTTTTTTTTTCTGCTACCTATGCTCTTTATGGCAACACAAAAGAACTTTTAGAGTTTGATGTGTGTGTTTGTGTGTGTGTGTGTGTGTGTGTGTGCGTGTATGTGTGTGTGTGTGTGTGTGTGTGTGTGTGTGTGTGTGTGTGTGTGTGTGTGTGTGTGTGTGTGTGTGTGTGTGTGTTTTCGGGAAGGTGGCTTGCAAATTAATGCGGCATCATCCCCTTCAGTATGATGATGTTTGATTTATTATTTTGATTCCGCCAGATGAAATATTCAGGATTTGTTGAATGTGACCTTTTGTAGTGAAGAGGTGGAATCACTCTCTATCGACCTTATCATTAAAATGTCTCTTTC
Organism: Coenobita brevimanus; assembly: GCF_032717465.1. Taxonomy (NCBI): domain Eukaryota; kingdom Metazoa; phylum Arthropoda; class Malacostraca; order Decapoda; family Coenobitidae; genus Coenobita; species Coenobita brevimanus. Next base: position 7,089,191 of record NC_137004.1, on the reverse strand, counting down.
ATTTTATTCTTGTTAAGGCGGGTTAACAGACAAGAATAGATGATATTTTCTTATTGGTAAATAGCATGAATAAGCCAAGGATAATGAATAACTAAGAAAACAGGAAATAGTTATATAATGGGGAAAAGATACAACAGGATTTTAATGACGAAAAACTTGGGTGAAATTTTAAACTGCAGAGGTAAAAATAATATAGGAAGTAACAACGAAGAATGAAAGTAAGAAAGAAAGAGCAAAGAACACAGAGGAAGGAAAGAAAAGCATAACGAGAGAGGGGGCGAAAAGATGAAAGGAGCGGTAAAGTGTGTGATGAAGCTGCGGTGGAGAACGAGTGGTGTGGTGAACCCATGGAGGTAGGATTAACCAGGTGCAGGTGAGGAAGGGGACGATGACGGGACTAACATTGAAGTCTTATTTAGCTGAATTCAAAACATCTCTTCTCTTGCCATTATATTGCCCATGACACCTTAACCACTTCATTCCGATATTGTTTTGTTTCCATGTTAGTTTAGCCAGTTTAAGAGGGACATTTCGAACTGGGAGGGGTCAGATATAGAGTTATGTAGCCCGTTCAGTACGCTACATCTTTTAAAAGTTGGACAGGATCTTTGGAGATATGGAGAAGAAACCGAACATTCACGTAACTATATTCACGGAGTTGGTATTCTTTTGTATATTACCAATTTTAACTCTGTCGACATTAAATGCACATAAATATGCATAGCATACAACAGAATAAAAGGTAAAGGAAGAGGTGCTACGAAGTCTCCTGTTCCAGTGTATGTGTTCCTCTAAGGAAAGCGACAACGAATATTCCTTTCACTACGATTACTCCTTTTTTCATTTGTTTGGTTTCCCGATGGGAAATTGTTGTTCTTCCCTGCAGATGCGAACCCACTAAAATACAAAAAACATGAAATTCGAATTTTTAGATCCGTTCGTACAGAGATGTTTTGCGTTTAAAGATTTGGAGGTCATACGTGGAGGAAAGTACACAAAGTGGAATACACTTCCACATAGGCTATATTAAATACTGTATTACCTCCTTTGAAGCATAAGGGCCAGAAGCTGGGCTGCCATAATTCGAATCATTTAATTGCGATGGATCGATCTACGATCATGCAAGCAATTTTTGCATTAAAAAGTAATTCCAGTCAAGGTAAAGGCGTCGCCTCCGCACGAACACTTTACCATTGTGTTTTCCCCCGATGTTGATATCCGATAACGATCAGGAATATTGTGTCTTCATTTTCCTGGTTGATCTCAGCGTAGAGTATCTTATGGCAAAGCTGGTTTCGTTGTGCGGCAAGTGTTAAACAAATCCGAAGACGTGCATGGAAAAAGATGGAGGTGCGGAACACGATAACAAGAAGCACGCAATACATTATCTCTTCCTCCCTCCCTCTCCTTTCTCTCCAGTTCGGGCGAGGAAGACACACTTTTCTTTCAAGACAAATCCCTCACTCGCCTGAAGATGTGTGAGGGAATTACTTAATGTAGGCAACCCCTTGTCGTCGTTCGTCTTCCTGCCCGTATCAGGTGAGGGGCCACATTGGTAGTACTCCCCGAGCATTCCTCACCCCGCCTCTGGCACTGGTGAAGGGGCCACACCAACATACTCCTCATCCTTCATTTACACCAACACCACCAGCTTATCGATTTAACTGTGTAGTAATTTCTTCAGTCTGTTGCGCGCGCGCGACACACACACACACACACACACACACACACACACACACACACACACACACACACACACACACACACACACACACACACACACACACACAAGGCATATAAAAATAAGCACAAAACATTTCGGCACCGTTTGAGAGGTCCAAATTCAGTCACACAGTAACGCTCATATAATTAAGGAATCTCCTGAAGATACACGCATTTTCTGGTCTGGTAATATTAATATCCAAGTTCAGCCACCACTTCTTTATTCCCAGCCTTTAGACAGCGGGCATGACAGCTCCTTATGTAGAGGGAGAGCGGCTTTTCTCTTGTCACTGTCGAGGTGTAAGGGTTCACCGTTACAAAACCGAGACACAAATGCAGTGACTGGCAGCGTCTTGTCCCTTACCCCACCTCAACACCGATCCACCCCAGCCCCACCCCGTCCACTGAGCCTCAGCCCTCATACTGGCAGCCGCTCCTTATCATCCGGGAACAACTGTCCTTCCCACCATCACCCACAGCTTTACTGGTCGTCGTCTGTGTGACGCTTGATGTACTTTCCATTGTTATATAATATGCAGCTTGCAGTTTATTATGTCCAAAGCGTCGGTATTACCACAACCACGATTCCGCTCACGCCGTGTCATGCGCCCGGCAGTTCAGTGATCGCCCACAGGACAGGCTACGTGGTTGCCGAATTATTCAAACCATCCGAGGATGTTGGTCGGTGTGGTTCCAGGACCATCAGTAACTTTAAGTAAATATCATAATCAGCACCTCGGCAGCAAACTTTGAGTCATTGTTGTTACATTATGATCAGCTTTTTGGTAACATTATACCGAAAATGTGTAGGGAACATTCGTAGATTTTTGCTCAAACTTATTTACCAACGTTGCACATAAGATATTTAACCCATAGGCCTACACTGAGAAACAAAAGATATGGGCGTCGGGGACAAGAAATGGATACGATAAGGCAGAATTCTTGTTGGGAATGGCGAGGGCCGATGAGAACGCATTAAGTGAAAAAGAAAATGCGACATCATTAATGGTTCCAGTGAGGTGAAGATATATTTCAATGTTTCTCCAGTAGCAAAATGAACAACAGTTTAAATCCTCATTGCTCTCATATACCTGGCGTCTTGCGACGCAGGGAAAAAACTTTTAAATAAATCCGCGGAGTTCTGGAGCGACACCTTATGCTGCTAAAAATAGTGTCCCTGACTCCTTTTCACAAACACTTGAAAATATTTTCCGTTTCTGAATAAATTGAAATATATTGTTCCACTCAAGTGTCTAGTTCATAAAGGTAAATTTATTGTCTTATTAGAAACTGCATTTTATATATATATATATATATATATATATATATATACCGTATATTCTCTCTCTCTCTCTCTCTCTCTCTCTCTCTCTCGAGAGAGAGAGAGAGAGAGAGAAAGCGAAAATGGTTTTGTGTGTGTGTGTGTGTGTGTGTGTGTGTGTGTGTGTGTGTGTGTGTGTGTGTGTGTTTGTGTTTAGTGGTGATCCCATCTCACTGATTGGAACTTTTTTTTTTATCTAAAGAAGAAGAAAAACGAAAGGTTAGAATGTTGCAACTTCTCGTGCAGAAAACCAGAAATGTTATAAATATAACTAAAGAGAGTCCAATTGAAGATCCCTTACGGTCGTCCCACTCACTGATCTTGTTCCATCCCTTCCCTTTTAACAGACCGGTGTTCCTTCTATTTAACTTCATGCATGACACTTTCTGCCTCCCTCTTCCTCTGTCCATCATTACCTTCACATCTCTCTCATACTTTTCAAAATTCTTATCTATGCTCTCTGCACGTTCTGCCCTCTCGTAGCTTTCTTCCTGGTACCACTTTTGCATCTTTCAGCTTCCACTTTGATATTTCAGTTATTTCTTGTTTCTTCCTCGTCCCTTCTGTCATCATCTGCTTCCATTCTCATTTCCTGCTTCCATTTCTCATTTTTCCCAGCTTACCTCCCCCCTCTCCCCATCATCTCCTCCCTTCCTCTTCCTTTTCCCCTTCTTCCTCCCTCCCCACCTTATTACGTGTCGCCAGACAGGTGAGAACGCCTGTAACTACATTAGCGGAGCCAATATTTCCCATTATTCACTGGGCAAGTCACCGCCACTCGAGCAGGGCGTGAGGGGCGAGTACAGGGTGAGGGGAAGGGTGAGGTTGGAGATGAAGGTTGGAGGGAGGGGAGTGGGGAGGGTGAAGATTAAAGTGGAAGGCTGCGGTGAGGGTTAAGTGGATGGCGATGGTAAGGGTGGGAATAGATTGAAAGTAGAGGGTGACTGAGAACTAAAGGATGGTGGAAGAAGGTGAAGGTAAGAATGGCTGATGAAAGTGTATGTTTACAGGTAAGGTGACGGTGTGGGTAAGATTGAGTGTGTGGGTAAGGCTGAGGATGTGGGTAAGGTTAAGGGTGAATGTAAAGGTGAGCAAGTGGGTAAGTTTAAGTGTGTGGGTAAGGCTGAGGGTAAGGCTGAGAGTGTGGGTAGCAAGTGGATAAGTTTAAGTGTGTGAGTAAGGCTAAGGTGTGGGTAAAGCTGAGGGTGAATTTAAGGGTCAGACTGTGGGTGCGGGATGTGGGTGAGGGGTGGAACTGAACGTGAGAGTAGAGGAGGAGGGAGGACACACAAGTAATGACGTGACTGATGAGTGGTGTGGACGGAGTGGGTCGTGAGGGGCGAGCAGTTAATTTAGGTAGTTCTGTGAAGGTGAACTGTGCTTACGAACTGGATTTTTAAGGGAATGGAAGGGCACGGTTAAAGATAAACTGATGCATACAGGTACGACGACCGGAGGAGAGAACTGACAATGGAGAAGGAAAGAAGAAGAACCTGACAAGATTTATTGTTTTGTTTTGGCTCCAGACTCATCTCAGCGTGAACGCGATAGGTTACAGGTTGAAGTTGTCTGTGTGCAGTTCATCATCCCCCTTTAGAGGGATCGGAAGGGAGGTGACGAACGCATTTATAACCGGGCAGCAGAGTCACACGCTTATATCTAATGTAACTACTTGAAGTTGTCCCACACCATCACCAAGAAAATTAATTAACGGAATAGACGAGAAAGAAAAATGTGAAAATGAAATGACGGAATTATTTTTTATTACCGCTTGTTGATTTTACTCTAAGCAGAATAATGAGTGTAACGAGAGCTCTGGTGACACTAAAAAAGAAGCGAAGCGTGCAGGTTTATATGGATGTCCTTGAAAGGCATTAAAAAGGGATGCAGGAACGATTGGGCTGATGCATGACAGAAAGGGGGAAATATGTGGGGAAAAAATACAATTAGACGGTGATTAAAATATGGGTAGTGTGGTAATAATGCTGACAAATACTAAAAAATTCCAGTTTAGCGATGTATGTAGCAGTAATGTGGTAGAATTTCTTGAAGCTGTGCATCCGTTACAGAGGAACAAACTTAATACTGTTGTGATGTAGCGTATGCAGTTGCTTATGTGCAAAAACCGTCTGAATGAAATACATATACCAGTTGTTAATACTCATACCAGGCTTATTGACCGCCATGATTTTCACAGGTGCAGTCTTTACTTTGGATGTTGCAGTAGTCAGTGTCTGTGGGACAGCGTGATATTACCGTTTACTATTCGTTCTTCGTATTTCTTTATTATTTTGCTTTATTCCCACCATACGAAGGTTTAGTGAAGCTAAAGTAACAGTTGACCGTCACTGAAACAAGCAGGCAGGTGGACTACTCTTATGTAAATAAGTAACCATACTGTATATGTCAGCAGCCTAGGAAACAGCAGCAGTCATGTGTATACGAAAGCAGGGAAGCAAATAATGTATTCAGTTAAGAAACATGCGAGAAGACCAGCTGGGATATAAACACATTTAGTTATTGATCATTTCCTTATAATAAATACATTTTCTTTTTGGTCGTATCAGCATGGTATTAATTATTACTGTCTGCTTTCCCATGGTTCATATATGGGTGTGCGACTTCTGACAACTGTTTTTCCTATATAAACATGGAGTTGGAAGTAAACAGTAAAAGATTTTTACCCATTGGCACCAGGGGATAAAATCTTCATACCATATATTGGAAGGAACTTTATACGCTCCATGAAATCCACTCACAGTACCTTCCTCACCTTTTCTGTCGTCTCCATTCACGTCCTTCCCCGACACATCTCGTTTCCTCTTTTCACTGCACCTTCCTCCGTTCTCTTCCTCAGTTCCTTCCGCAACTATTTTAAGTTGCCAAGAAAACATTCCAGTGTTTCACGCTTCCCTGCTGAAAGCGTCTCAGCTCCGCCTACCTGTGTGTGTGTGTGTGTGTGTGTGTGAGAGAGAGAGAGAGAGAGAGACACACACACACACACACACACACACACACACATACACACACACACACACTACAGATATTTTGTGCCATGTGTAAGTGGATGTTGCAGCTGTGTTTTACGGAAAGCAGGTGAGGTCGTGAGGGGAAAACTGTGCAGGTTATGGTGATGGGGGCTCAGGTGGACCCTCCGCCTCCAACACTGCACACCAGCTGGCCATGGACGGCCTACAGGGTTTTCAGGATCGTGTACCTCAGTATTTCCTTTTTCCACTGGTACTTGGATTTTGCCTCTGTCGGTAAAAACAGTTTTAAAAAGTAATCCCGTTTAGTTTTCTGTCTATGTAAAAGTTGTATATAATGCAATTATATATGATATTGTATGATAGATTAGCCTCAGCTACAGGAGTGGTTAAATCCGGTGTGTCTCTGTTATCATTCATTCAATGAATTTCTTTACCGCTTTAGAGGCTGAAATGTGTCATTTTGCATCCGCATTTGTGAGTGTGTGTGTGTGTGTGTGTGTGTGTGTGTGTGTGTGTGTGTGTGTGTGTATGTTGCGAGCGTCTCGGGTTTGTCTTGGGTGTGGCCAGTGACATTGATACCTTCATGGATGTGTTGGGGATGTGGATGCGGTTTGGATGGGTGAGGATCTTAAGGATATCCATTATTTTTTTTATTACTTATGTCAACGAATGTGGACGAAGGTTGTGCGTTCGTCCGTATCTGTTTCTTATACAAGATATGTAAAAGAATTGTTGTCGAATTTCAATGAAATTTGGTGGAAAGATGGGCAGTGGGTCAAAGAACGGTTTATTAGGCTTTGAGGTGAATCTGGATGCGGATGCTGGAATAATTAATAAATATTGGAATTGGCGGAGGTATACACTGTCTTATATTATGTAACAGGGCAGAGGAAGATCGTAAAGTTTCTTGACCATATGAAACCGTAAAAGTATTCGTCTGGTAGGAACGAGGAGTTACAGCTGTAAAACATAAACTTTATTTGAGTTAGCGGAGGTGTGTGTTCTCTGACTGCTTTGCAGCCTGTTAGCATATCATAGCTGTAGCTTTACGTCGGAATGTACTGTTTGTCAATATTTCACCCATCTATCGTGCCCCTCCCACCCTGGCTCACCCGGGCTGTCGTGTCTCCCTCATTCTGGTTTATCCAGGCTGTTGTTCCCCTCCCATCCTGGCACTCGTGGCTGTCGTATTTATCCCACATTGGCTTACCGAGGCTGTCGTGCCCCTTCCACCCTGGCGCACCCAGGCTGTCGTGCCCCTCCCATCCTGGCCCACCCAAGCTGTCGTACTCCTCCAACCCTGGCTCACCCAGGCTGTCGTGCCCCTCCCATCCTGGCTAACTTTGTCGTGCCTCTCCCAAGTTGGCTCATCTAGGCTGTCGTTTCCCTCCCACACTGGCTCACCCAGGCTGTCGTGTTCCTCTGACTCCGACATAGTCAGGCCGCTTCTTACGGCCACTTCACTGAGCAACACTCACAGGCTGTTTCAGTTCATATATATAGCCTTGGCCTGTAACTGGTTCTACCTTTCTGGCTGTATTATCATTTTTTTATCTTATTCTGACACGCTTTCTTATTATCATTCTGCTTATCCCCTTTTCAGTAACTTCTCCCTTCTTTAATTTTTTTTTATCGTGACTGGATGGCAAACTTCATTCTTTCCTCGTAATATCTCCATCCATCCCTCTTTACTTTGCCACTTCCGGTTCGCTGTACGCGCTGCTCTGCCAGGCTCACATACTGCACCAATTTACATCACGACTCTGAAGTTGACTGAAATTAAAAGTTAACTTTTTTCTCTGCTGAAATTTGCGCGGGAATCTGTGTTAGGGATGATGGCGTGGCTGAGCTGATGTTGCCAGGGTGTTGAAGAAATGGTGCCACCACAACCATGTGCAAAGAGAGATGTGAAATGGGTGATCATTATTATTTTATGTATGCGGCCGTGAATATAGACCACACAGCCAGTTTCCTGAGGCCCAATAACCATCCTATGAGCAAGAGATGGCGACACAAACCTTCACATGACAACAGCAATAGTCACTACTGAATACAAGGTAGAGATGTCTCATTCAGGCCACTCCCACGCCGCACCCGCCACACTCAGTCCAGAAAGTTTGTCGAACGATTGTTATTTTGTGTACACGTATACTTGGTGGTGGAAGGAGCGGATATTATCAGCTTTAGTTTAAGGTAATGTCTTCAGTGTCAGTATCAGTTTCAGTTAAAATAGATGAATCAGTGTGCCCCATTATTTCCCAGCTTAACTGAAAGAGTAATTTTTCAGCCGCACCTTTGTCAGGATGTCATCTTCATTAGCAGCAGCGAGATTTAAATATCCTTTCATCATCCTGACTTTGAAAGTGCGACGATGTTTCGAAGGCAACAAATATCATTCAGCATTCCAGACTTCATGTAAATTGTGGTAACCGCGTACCTCATCCTTCTGTCACGCACGGTAATTCTGAGTTCCTCATACACGCTTACAGGTAGTTAAGAAATGAGTGGACAAGTTACGTGTAAAACAAAAAACTGATGATGAGAAAGGTGGTGTGGCTCCCTCAGTGGCCTGGCATTATTTTATTTTTGCTGGTGAAGGAATACGGTCCAGCTCGACCCCAGACCGAAGGTGGTAACAGGGCTGTGTAGTGGGACCAACGGAAGGAGAAAGGAGAGAGGAAAGGGGAAGAGAGAGACATGTGACTATGACAGGGTATAGGGGGACATAACTCAGGTGTAGCGAAGAGTAACACATGGAGTTAAAACATTATTAGTGAGTAAAGCATGGGGGGGGGGGAATGGTGAGGAGTGATTACGGGGTGAGGTGAGAAGGGATGGTGAGAGGGAGTGGCTAGGAAGGACGATGAACAGTAACGATGAGAGGGTGATGAGAAGGGAGGGTGAGAAGAGACGAAAGAAAGATGGTGAGAGGGAAGATGAACAAAAATGACTAAGAGATGTAAGGAGGGAGGGTAAGTACAAACGAGGAGGGGATGGTGAGGAGGAAGGGCAAGTAGACACGAGAAAGGGATGGTGAGGTGGGAGGGTGAGCAGAGACGAGGAAAGAATGGTCAGTAGGGAGGGTAAGCTGAGGCATTGGGTGAGAGCGAGGAGGGAGGGCGACAAGCTGTGTCGGCTTAGTCATGCCTGATCCTCTCTAATCTTGAGGACCATTTCTTGAAGTTTTTAAAGCTTAAGAGTATTCAGGAAACAAGTCTGACTACAGTCGTTCTATTTTATGACGGCAGTTTGGGTGGGGCGATCTGGGACCTCACACTGTTAGCTCTGTTGTCACATCGCCGCCGACACACGTGTAATTATTTGTGCTCACCTCTCTCTCTGTCTCACTCTTTTATTTTTTAAGCTAGCAACTACTTATAAATGAATTTTAAACACTCTGTATAGATGTAATTCAATAAAAAAGCCATAGTATAGTATAAATCTCATAAGACTTGTCAGAGTTGCTTTTGCGACGTTGTCAGGTGGAGACATGAGGGACAGCCCTGCGTGAGCGGGTCATACTCGGTCAGTCTCCCACCATGGAAGCTATTAAAAAAAAAAATGAACCTATAGACTTTTACCTCAGGAGTGGTGTGGAAAAAAGTGGACAACATGAGAGAAAATAAAGAAAATAAAATTAGTAGTAGTTAATATAAATATGAGAGAGAGAGAGAGACAAAAAAAAAAATAGAGAGACCACGTGTGTGGGGACGATGTGGCAACAGAGCTATGGTGGTACCATTCTTAACTGGCGGTTTGGGTGGGGCACGAACCTCTGTACAGTGTTGCCACGTTTTCCCTCTCTCCTCTCTCTCCTGGGGGGAAATGTGCGTCGCCCTAGGGAATTTTGTTTCTTTTATATGTCTTATAAACTTGTGCTTTCATTTCTTTATTTTGTTTTTTATTATATTATTGTTTTACGTATGGCACCAGATGACCTCGGTGTTGCGGCGCCTTGATTTGTTTTCATTGAATCATTCTCGCCCTCCTTCCTTCCCTCCCTTCATCTTTCCCTCAGCTTGACAATGCACTCAACACTGCCCCTGGCCTGCCTTCTCTCTCTCTCTCTCTCTCTCTCTCTCTCTCTCTCTCTCTCTCTCTCTCTCTCTCTCTCTCCTGGGGGGGAGATGTGCTTCACCCTTGGGAATTTTGTTTCTGAGTGACAAACTTGTGCTTTCATTTCTTTATTTTGTTTTTATTATATCTAATTATATTTTAAAATATTATTGTTTTACATATGGCGCCAGATGACCTTACTATTGTGGCGCCATGATTTGTTTTCATTCAATCACTCTCTCCCTCCTTCGTTCCCTCCCTTCCTCCATCTCTCACTCAGCTGCACTCAACTGGTCTGCCTTCCCCTCCCCCCTCTCTCTCTCTCTTCTCTCCTCTCTCTCGTCTGTGGTATTTTAGGATACATTTTGGTTATTTTCTTTTACGTTATAAAGTACATATTGTAAATTTGACTATTTCCACACCACCCAGGAGGTAAAAGTCTTGGCGCATCTTTTTTTAAGAGGTGTCCCCAAACAGGCCTAGGACAGAGGAAGTTCTGGCCAGGTGGGACTGGGTGTGTGTGAGTGTTGCCGCTCATGAGGGTTTAATGTATTATTTTTTTTTTTTTACTAAGAAATTGACATTTTTACTTATATTCCTGCACATTATCTTATAATAATAATTGTGACATTATTACCAATCCCAGAAATACGGTAACAGCCAATAAAAGTGAATACTTTTTTTCAAGCAACACTGGAAAATATTTATGCCACATTTCTGTATTGCCGTATAAATATTTTACTTATAATAAGTTTACTGTTCTTTCATATAATTATAATACACACGTTACCATTATATTCTTATGTGTTTATCTTATTGTGATACCTATTACTGTTGTTACATAGCCTATGATTTCATCATCCTTTGTATAATTCGAACGTACAGTATGCTGCATGTTGTTACATAGCCTATGATTTCATCATCCTTTGTGTAATTCTAACGTACAGTATGCTGCATGTTTGATCACGAGCGTGTTCTACCTCACTCCCCCCCCCTCCTCCCTTATAGTAGAGTAAGTCGTTCTTTCTGTTGTTCAGAGCAGGATTGTCAACTCTTTGACCCCATGGCTTCATTTGCGCGTCCTTCTTACAAGTTGTATCAAGCTCTGCCGGCCCCTATATAATGAGCTCAGTCTCTGCATTAATGGCCACTTAGATCTAATCCTCATTTTGTTCACATCTCTGTCCTCCCCTGTACAGTTGTTATTTTTGTGAGTGCTCAGGAAATCTCCAACCATGTAGCTGCTTTGTAATTTGAGTATAAGTGTTATTACATTTTTCTTGTACTGTATAGCATAAGGTGTTAGTTCGTAGGCCTAGTGAGGTTTTTGTGATTCATGTGTTTTTGGTGTCAGCCAGTAGTAATAATATTTTGTATCTGTAATAATATATCTTGCATTCACTGAGCATTATCCGGTTTTCTCATTTTATCAGGGCTGACTTAGATAAATTTACTCTTGGTAATTTCGTGTTAATAGAGGCTATTGCAGTTAACCATATATTTAACCTGTTTTTTGCCATTACATTATCCTTATGAGTCCTGAATGTTTAGTTGTTAGTTTGTGCATTAAACTTTAACTTGTAATTTTACCTAACTCTTTTGTTTTGAACCTGGAACTTTGCGGGACAGTTTTCTCTGTTCCGTAACACTGTACATATATCAGAGCCGTTCACATAGCGGGTATGGAACACATGGCAACACTGTACAGAGGTTCGTGCCCCACCCAAACCGCCACTTAAGAATGGTACCAGCATAACAGATGAGGTCCCAGAGCGCCCTACCCAAACTGCCTTCATAAAATGGAACGACTGTAGCTGCGTTACACTACTTAGTTTCTGACTGGGATTCTGACACTGCAAGAACCAGTGAGGGACGACGTGAGAATGAGTGAGTGAGTGAGTTGTGTATAAATATTCCAACCCCAGACTCCACCTTCGTCAGCCGTGACACCCAGGCCGGATTTAGTAGAGGCAGCAATCTGTGTTGCGGTGTGGAGAGCAAGCCTCGTGGCCTCTGGTCTTGTCCAACACAGTTCCTGGGCTGGAGTTGGTGACGGCGTCTGGTGTTGGTCCTGAGGCGGCGGCACACTAATGGTGGGGAGACCCGACTCACTTTATGGCCGCATAAAAAGACTCTCCACGTAATTTATGGCCATCGAGTATTAGGGGGGGAGGGAGACGCCTCTTTTACACTACACATATTTGGATCCAGCATCACACAACTCGCATGGGGGCACAATTATGAGGAAGGAGAACATATCACAGAGGTATATATAAGAGGCCTGACAGATCATAATGAGAATGATATCTTATAGCCTACTAGGCCAAAAATTATAATATATTGCTGCTAGTTTAATGGATAGTGTAGCATGAAACCGAAAGGAACCTGGAGGATGTAAGGTGAGAGGGATAGTCACAGTGAGAAATTAAAGGAGAGAAGCTGAGAAACTGATATGTGGACCGTGGGTGTGATCCGGAATATGGTGGTGGAGTTGGGATCGGTGCATTGGGAGCAGGTCGGTCTGGAGTTTTTGTGGAGTGAATATGAGGAGTGTTTGGCTGGGAGTGTAAAGGTGTGTGTATTGGTGCCAACTGCTGGGAAGGGGGAACATCGGGGTGGGTAGCTACAAGTGGGGAGTTCTGGTGAAGGAGGGGGTAAAGGGGACGGAATGTGTGGGGAAGATGTTGGGGTGAATCGGGAAAGAGGTCAAAGATTATTCTGGAGAAAAAAATAACGTAGAATTCTCTGAGGAAGGAAATCTGTTTTGAATGATGGTGTGGTGTGGGATGGAGCATGGGTGATGGGTTTTAGGGCTTAGAGAAAGAGAGAGAGAGAGAGTAGAAGTTGAGAGGAAAATTGTGAGGAACCTTTTGAGAAACTGACGAATAGGATGGATGAGAAAGTAACTAGGGTTAAATTGGTTGGCTTTGATGATGCTTACGGGGAACGAGCATGGAATGACTGAGAATGTGACAATGGCCGTGGTTGGGAGGGGGGGAAGAGGGGTATTTTGGGGAGGTTGGGGAGTGGGATGGAAGTCAGGTGTTGCTGGAGTGTGTTCAGAGGTGACGGATGTGGTCGAAAGAGTTAGGTGAAATATTTGTGCTGATGTACCAGAGAGTTTGAATAACTACAATCGTACCACTGGAGCGGAAGAGGGCTGTGATTGTGTCTTGTAGAAGCGTGGGGATGGCCGAGGTGAGTTCAAGAATTACTGGGGATGGCCGAGGTGAGTTCAAGAATTACTGTGCCATGGGACTGCTAATCACTATGGGAGTGGTGTGTGGAGGAGTGGTAGTAGAGGAAATTGTGGAAGATGTCTGAGCGTTTGGTAAATAGTAGAAAAAGTGGTTTTGGGAGTGATGTAGAAGAGTCATGTGCAATAAGATCGATGAAGGTATGTGAAACGGATTGGCAAGTGTATTTATGTGTGTGTGTGTGTGTGTGTGTGTGTGTGTGTGTGTGTAGAGCTGTTGAATGTTGCAGAGAGTTTTGTGGCGATGGTGCGGCGTGTGCGGTAGTGGCTGTTTGTCTAGGTTTGTAGTTCAAAATCGGTGGTGGAGTTGGGAAGGGTGTGTGGCATCCCCATGTTTGTTTTTCAGCATAGTTTTGGATGCGGTTGTGAGAGGGGCTGAAACCAGAGGTATGGAGAAAAAGGTTTTGGGGGGACGGGTACTGAGAATGTTGAAGGGTGTAGCAGTCTAGTTTGCAGGTTCCACTGTGCTGTTTTCTTGTAGTAAACGGAATCCTTGCACTCTGGTTCAGAATTTTTTTGAATATCTATGATGCAAAGGATAGGGAAGGGGGAGTTGCTTGAGAGAGTAGGTGACTCGGTCGTGTCCTGGTATGTGGATAAAGATGAACTGCGGGAGGTGTTTGGGTACCTCTGCATCCAGTTCAAAGGCCGCACTGGTTCGTAACTATCTTACTTTTATGCTTAAGCTTTCTTTGTTTCTGAAACGAAACATTTATTAAGCTTTTGGCTTAATTATTATTATTCATGTTGCGATGGTGCTCAGTACTTGGAGAGTTTTACGAAAAAATCTGTGTTAGTGTATTGATAACCCTATCAGAACGCCGCAATGTTCGATGTATTGTGGCAGTATCTCTCATGTTAACACCCGAACTGAAAACACACACACACACACACACACACACACACACACACACACACACACACACACACACACACACACACACACACACACACACACACACACACACACACACACACACACACTCTCTCTCTCTCTCTCTCTCTCTCTCTCTCTCTCTCTCTCTCTCTCTCTCTCCTTACCTCTTAATTACTGATATGTCTCACACCCTCTCGGCCCACCTGCGCCTCTCCATCTCCCCAGAGACAGAACACGCCGCCATGTCCATTAGGTCTCGATATTTGTAACTCCATTCTTCCTCCAGAGAGAATTATTTTTTATATAATAGTGTGTGTGTGTGTGTGTGTGTGTGTGTGTGTGTGTGTGTGTGTGTGTGTGTGTGTGTGTGTGCCAGCTCGTGCTGTGCTGTGCTAAGCTATGAAATGTGAAGTATTTAACAAGTGTTGAAACTATACAAATTATTTATGCAAAAGTCTTATTCAGTAAATGCAAGCAAAAACATTCGTGTTTTGCCTTATGCATTCTCGAACTGTCACACCGTGAATGGCCACACCGTGAATGGTCACACCGTGGGTAGTCCATGTAGCACTGTCGGTCACACTGTAAGTGGAGTTACTTTTGCAGTATATAATCACCCAAATAATTTATATTCTCGTAAGTGTATGAATCCGTAATATTCGTTTGCTCTCGGTGAGAGAAGACAACAGTGTTAAGTGCTGTAGACTGGAATAGATCAAATGTTCTGCCGTAAAGCTGCTGATATGTAATATTAGTGAGCATTCCTGCCCGCCATATGAAGTCGCCTGGCGCTGCGTCCCGGCGTCAAGGAATATAGCATCGCGTGGCCGGCCAGCGTACTGAAGCAGTGGTCGTTGTTACAGCCGCGACTCGTCACATGATGTCAGAGTTACCTGCGTCAAGGAGCTCCACAAGGTTATAATTTCAGATGTTGCACGAAACACTGCGTGGCACCACAAAACACTAAATCCTGCCATCCTCTCACCCACCTTAACAAGGCAGTCTTACACACAAGTAACCGAGTAACCTCAGTTGCCACCTTACTTTCAGTCATCTTAAAACCTTCACCTCATCCCACCCCAAATCATGTGTACCCCTGAGCAAAAACGCAAAAACGGCGTAACACCAGCACATAGCCTAATGGCTTGTGGCCTTTCGATACAGACTGGTTGGATGCAGGAACGTAGAGGTGAGGGAGGAGACGCAATATGAGCTGCCCGCCCCTGGTACAAGAGGGCATGTTGTGTCCGCGTAATTCACCACGACGGTCACAACCCCAGTCATCCTCTAAGTCTGGTTCAGCAGGAGGACTGTTTATTTTGCTTTTCTTTCTTTCTTCGGAGGGAACATTGACCTAATGTAGAAAACACAATTTAAGTATTTTGGTTTTACATGACTGACATTTGTTCCTAAATATTTGGCTGTGAGTTATATTACAGATTTAAGTAACAGTGTTAGTAGGCCTCGTCTCAAACTCGAACCCGGTGGATTACAGACTGAAGTTCCGCTTAAATGGTAGTCCACGTTACCTCCTTGTGTGGAAAAAGGAGAGTTGAGGAACGTTTAGCCTGTATAAGTGAGCAGCAGACCTTTCTGGCTATATTGATGCCATTGTATGAAATCGTCCCTCCCCAGCGTCTGTTGTTTTGAAATCTGTTAGAATAACCCTCCTATACTGTAAACTGTATATAACTTGTAATAAATTTTGATGAAATTCATTTAGTGATAAATAGTTTGGGAACTTCATCTTTGTTAGTAGATACCCTGACTGATGAAGTATTAATGAAATGGCTCGAAACTGGGTAAATTTATTTCAGCATAAAATGTTATCTCACATACACGGAGTTAAACTGCATCTGCGTTGTCATAATCGCTAACACAGGCAGTGGCGAACGACTCAGCAATGACTGTGGTCAGTCGCCCCCGCCCCTGTCCTTCAGTAGTGGTGTTGTTATTCATGGTGTTTGTAGCAGTTCCTGTATCCGCTCCCCAACGGTACATTGGGTGTTGTTACAGCACCATCACCTCAGCAGCACAGTGGGTGTTGTTACAGCACCAGCGTCTCAACAATACAGTGGGTGTTGTTACAGCACCAGCGTCTCAGCAGTACAGCAGGTGTTGTTACAGCACCAGCGCCTCGCAGTACAGCAGGTGTTGTTACAGCACCAGCGTTTCAGCAGTACAGCAGGTGTTGTTACAGCACCAGCGTTTCAGCAGTACAGCAGGTGTTGTTACAGCACCAGCGCCTCAACAGTACAGTGGGTGTTGTTACCAGTGTCACAGCAGTATAGTGGGTGTTGGTGTACCAGCGACTCAGCAGTACAATGGGTGTTCCTCCGCCACTCTCTCACCTCTCAGTGTGAGGTAATCTTTATACACCATGGGGCGGGGTAGGGGCACCATCACTGTTTATCCCAGTCACCGTGAAGACTTCTTTTTGTAACTTATTGTTTTCACCATTAGTTCAGTTTGATTTAGGAGAGCATCTCAGTGGTGAAGGAGTTAGTGAAGTCTTTATCTAATCCTCCAGTTCGAAAAGTCTCCTAAGCGGAATAAAATCACTTGGATATAAGAAAAATAAAGAAAGAAAATGCATCATAGTGGTGAAGGAATTAGCATGACAGTATTCTTTATAATGAATATAATCCATCTTTTTATAACTTTCTGGAAGGCTTAAGCTCATCCCGTATTTATGATAATTTTTGTGTTAATGTATTATTTTTTTCATATACATAGCCTATGCTAGAATTTGCTTCTTACACGTGGCTCTTGGCATATTGTTTATACAGCAGTATAATACCGTAACCAAAATGTATTTGAGATTCACCAGCACCACCACCACCCTTATTGAGTGTTACCGTCTTAAAATTAAGTACCCTCTCACTGTCATTTCAGCGACTGCAGATGATCCCTCTCATATCCAACATCCACATACAGAATGAAGAGAGAACCTGTATTTTTACACAAGAAAAATCATCAGAGAAATTTCCACATACAGTCTCCATCTCCATTAGTTTATTGCTTATTTATGACTTTCTCATTCATCGCCTCCCTCTTTTCCCCAGCTTTTTACCCTGACCTCACTTCA
Organism: Coenobita brevimanus; assembly: GCF_032717465.1. NCBI lineage: Eukaryota > Metazoa > Arthropoda > Malacostraca > Decapoda > Coenobitidae > Coenobita > Coenobita brevimanus. Next base: position 7,071,881 of record NC_137004.1, on the reverse strand, counting down.
TCTTTAATACGTTGCTCAGCCTCTCACGGTCCAGCTCCAGGCCCTCCTCCCTTCCCCCCGACATAATATCAAGGCGCCTGCATTACTCTCCTTCCCCTTCAGAGCACAGCATGGCTTTCCCTGTAGATTCCTCTCTCCACGTCCTTTCTCTTCTCTTCCTCCACATTGTGTTGTTCTGTTTCAGTCCTTTTTCTTCTTGCATTTCCCTGGCAGTTCGTTCTCCCCTTATCATTTTCACAGAATGATGTTTTATCTGTTTCATGCCTCGTAGTAGAGGTAATTGTTCAGTTAATTTTATTGGCTTTATTGTTAACATTCCATTGTTTTATTTGTTTCCTTATTTTATCACAGATGTTATTATTCTCCTAACGATCTGCCATAAATTACATCACTAATTCATTACTTCCTTCCGAGACTGTTTTTGCCACTTACCTTTTTCCATCTTCTATTCTTCAACGCTTTCCTTCTTCATTCTTCTCTGTTCCCCTTCTCTCCCTCACCTCACATTCTCTTGTCACCGCCTCTCTTCCTCGCCTCGTGTCCCCTGGTGTGTATCACTTCATCACCTCTTCAATTTCCTTTCGCCAATATTTCTGCCCCTTTCCCCATCCCCACTACCCCATCATCATTCTCTCCCTCTCTTGCTCGGCCTCTCACTCCACACACACACACACACACACACACACACACACACACACACACACACACACACACACACACACACACACACACACACACACACACACACACACACACACACACACACACACATATCTATCTATCTATCTATCTATCTATATATATATATATATATATATATATATATATATATATATATATATTATATAAATAGATAGATAGGTAGATAGATACTGGACGGTATATTCCTTATTGGAGTGCGAATCTTATACGGTAACTGTAAAGAACTTTATAATGAAAATCAGTTTCAGTACATGAGAATGGAATTTGTGAATGGTAGTTCCCATATAGCTCTGTAATTATGAATGAATTTAGAAAACGGGTGGAGAAAGTATTATCATTATGAAATAGTGAAACCAAATTATAGACGGAAGTGAAAATTTACATTATTTAGAAAAGTTGTGTTGAAAGTTAAAGGCAATCAAGATAAGCCAAAAGTCACTATACATCATTTGAAAGAATATATAATACAGATTACCGACAACAGAAGAATTTACCCTGAAGGATTCGAACGAGAACTACTGGGACTATTTGGCGAGAATAATGCACATGGAGAAAAGACAAAAAGAGGATGCGGTATTTCCCTCGTCACCTACAAGATTTTTTCCTCCTCCTTAACAGACCAGACTTCAGTTAGAATGTCTTTGCCATCACGTCTTCCCGTTACGCCTCTTTAATCTGAAAGCGGAGTGCCAGGAAAGAGGAACGTAAATTTCTACCAGTTTGCCGTGGAAAAGAGTTGAAAATGTCTGCGAGAAAAAGTGAGAGAGAGAGAGGGAATGGGAGAGAAGTGCAAATTGGATACAAACGAGAAGGGAGAAGAGTGTGAAGCGACAGGAAACTGCTTGTTCAAAAATGTTGTAAGGAAGAGAGAAAGAGGGAATGAAGAGTACGGTAATATGACTGTGCCGCGGTGGCACAGAAGTGGGATTATGTAGTGCAATAAAGTTTGACAAAAAGAAAAGTGAGAGGATAAACTAACTGGAGCGACTGACTGATCAACTGATTAAATGCAAGGGGGGTGAGACAGTGATGGTGTTGGTGAAGGGTCTGATATTAGGAGACAGGGACAATGGTGTTTTGCAGAATATTGACCAGGAGGATAATAAAGCTGATAAATTAGAGGATCGAAAGTCAAACAACGAAGTATATGTCATGTCTATCCAATATCACACCAGACAGTATAATGAAAGGCATTACTGAATGTCATATAGAGTTTAAAGAACTTTTATCATAAAATTTCAGAGGTGCTGTATCGGCAGAGGAAAAGATACGGTATATATTGTTCTTGCTCATTGAGTTTTATCTCTAAATTTCATATGTTTGTAAATGACTGTTCAAAGAAAAAAAAAACTGCCCCGGTACTGAGTCTTCTACAGTAGGAATGCCGTTAGCATGAAAAACAGAGGGTGAAATTTCTTTGAGAGGGACGAGCGTATGAATAAACTCCCGGCCCTTCCAGAAGAGGAACGCTGAAGGGATGAATATTTTTAAAAAGCCAGAGCGGTATGTGAATTTTTGTGTCCATGAGATGGTGTTGGAAATATTTTCACTCTGGAGTGAGGAGAGGAACTGGAAAGGAAATGCCACCTGAGAGAAATGGAAAGTCTTGTGTGACGGGAGTTTTCAGTCATCATTGTTTTCAGTATCAGCTAATTCAAGGATCCACAGAGTATGTGGTATTATACTGGTAGACATAAAGATGTCAAACGGTACTGGAACATCTGTAATCCGGGACTGCGAATTGAAAGAATAAAATAATGATTTTTATTTTTG
>NC_137004.1:7034406-7064406 GCF_032717465.1 Coenobita brevimanus | reverse complement strand
CATTTACACATTTTAGCACTCTGCTGCACATTCCAACACGGCCATCTGTACCGCCTAAGGACATTAAGCCATCCCACTTTGTTTTATGGCCTCGTATATCTACCTTGAGACTCCTCAGTGCTAAAACTGAAACATCCCACATAATTCTGTTTCATCACTCGTGCTCTCTCATTGTACTTGTAAGTTATAAGGCTTATTTGTTTTATCTGTCGTCGAGAGTAGCTGTTTCGACCGCTTCCTTATGCTCCTTTATCTGCAGGCTTCACAAAATGCCTCCTGTATAAACACGTTATGCATAGACAGTAGTTTCCTCTTAATGTTTCTCCGTGTTCTGTGTCTGCCATTTATCACAATACTCTCTCTCTCTCTCTCTCTCTCTCTCCTTGTGCGTATCCTGACACTGCTCTTTTATCCCTTTTTCTCTCTTCTTTCAACCTCATTTTTTCCTTCTTCTTTTGTCCATTCTAATTTTAAATCCGTTTTCCTCATTTCCTTTTTCTCCTCGATTCCTTGTCATCCACCTCATCCATGTTCCTCTTTCCTCCTCCAGTTTTCTTCTATTCCTTTTCTCTCTGGTCTCTTCGCTCTTCCCTTTCCCTCTTCCTCTTCTCTCCCCCAAGTATCTCGTCTCAAATTTCCACCTTCACGTCGAACTTGGTCATTACCTCGCTCGGGTTCTTAGCCTGACGTGATGCCACCACTTAATATTGTCAAAAGTGCCACCTTAATTACAGGCGTATTTGGTTACCTGTTACAGCAGGTGGGAGCAGGTGAGGTACGGCATGGGGAGACAAACATCAAGTCCTTTATAACGACGCCTCAAGTATATACTAATTTAATTTTACCTCCGGGCGATTTTAGCCGACTTACTGAAGACGTGAGAAGCAGCATCCGTTAACACTTTTAGTACACTAATGTTTTTGTTATACAGTTGTAACCGCAAGATGATTGTACTCTGCTGAAGGGGAGATCTGTCCTCGGCCTGTTGATCAGAAGAATTTCAGTGTGTAGATACTCTGGACTTTTCGTCTTAAAAGTCCTTCATGTTGGCTGTATTACAACATAGTATTCCACCACTTGTCTTAGTCATCCGCATTGCTGAATGATTTATTACGTGATTTTCATATTGCGCCTTTTTGTTCTTCTTTCTTGCTTTCATAAACTGATCTCGTTGCATCTCTTCATGGTAGGTTTTCTGTTAACGCAGTTCACCCCATCAGTATATCTAACACAGAATTTGAATAATAGTAGTAATTTACATTGAAGGCTACGACACCATCATCAATGTGACCAACTAAAAATTCATACATAAAACTTGACTAGAAAGTAAAACCACTTTCTTGGTTCCTTAATATCTGACAGAGAGAAAGACAAGCTTAACTCGTTTGTGTACGGGAGTAATTGGGTTATCCAACACCTGTACACTCTCTCCTTGTTTAATGGTAAATATTACACACACCCATCATACCGAAACACGTTACCGTGTCGGCAGGGAGTCCGGGATGGGGTGACACGGCGCCTTGTCGTGTCCCGGTGTCAGGGTATCATTGTCCTCATCCCTCCACTTCCTTCACCCCATACCCACCCTCGGCCTCACACTTCGGGTGTCAGTCACCGGAATATCGTCACTGGCACGAGCTGTTGCCAGTTTTGCTCTCCTGTAATATCGACCATCCACAGACGCATTTAGGAGTCAGCGGCAACAGGGCAACGTTGTGACAGGGATCAGTAAGTAATAAAAAGTTTTAGTTTCTGTGAGAACTGATTTCTACACGCAGTCATGACATGTAACAAAAATTATATATATAATTTTTACAGATCTAACACCACTGGCTATACTATTAGTCATAATAAACTTTCAGAACTTATCCTAAAAAGTATTAATGTTTAATGTTAATTAGTGCCTAATTTAAGTGATATGCTGGCAAGTTTGTTCGCCAAATGAACACAGAATACATTGGAGTATAAAAGAAAGGAAACAGCAGCAGACCTACTAGTCATTTGTGGCTGTTTGTTACAGAGATAAGTGTAACTATGTTATCTAATTCCGTAAGTTGAAGGTGAAGATAGTAAAGCAAGATGTGATATGGCAGTTGCTGTTAGGGGTTTATGAGGTGGCAGGGGCTGCAGGGGATTTATCGGGTGGCCGGTGCTGTAGGTGGTTTATGAGGTGGCAGGGACTGTAAGGGGTCTGTGGGATGACGGGGGCTGTGGGGGGTTATTGAGTGGCAGAGGTTCAGGGGTTTATGATGTGACAGGGGCTGTAGGGGATATATGGGGTGGCAGAGGACGTGGGGGTTTATGGAGCGGTAGGAACTTGGGTCTGGATGGTGTAAATTTATCCACGCTACTCTGAACAAAACCGTATAGAGGCTGACTATGGTGACTGCAAAGGAACTCGGGACCAGTTAAAGTAGAGATCCAGCGTTGCGCTGAGATGAGAGAGGATGAGGGTGTACCAAAGGAATGAATTGTCAACAAATGGTTCTATAATAGATAAGGGTGTCTAGAGGAAGAGTAGTAAGATAGTTGGAAGGAGGAGGGAGACGGAAAGACAAGGGAATAGAATGTTATGGTGATGGACGACCAGGTAATTGGGAAGGAACCGTGAGATGCAATTTAAAAATGGAAAAGGGATGTTTCAGTGGAAGATGAAGGAGAGAGATGAAAATGAAAGAATGATGAAAGAGAGCAGACGTTGAGAAAATATGAATATTAAAACCATAAGATGAACAGAAGTTACGAAAGAGGTGTTACCATCAAGCACAATAGCCTGCCGTTTATGACAGCGCTTAAAAATATCTTCGCAAGGCATGCGACGATTAAAATCAGAGTAAATTTTTTATGTATATAGCAAAACGAATCATAGATGCAGGAATAATGATGGATGAAACAAACGGCCCTGTATGAGAGACAGTCAAACGGTGAGAAAGGAAGAAGATATGAGGGTTAAAAATGACGTAACAAAAACCAGAGACAATCCTGTGAGCGAGAGAAAGAAAAACATGTAAAGGCAGTAGCAAAAAGAAGGACGGACGGGCCAGGAAGGACAGATTTACGAGTGAGGTAAGGAGAGTAAGAGGGAAAATATGTGAAAATCTGGAAGGGGTAAGGGAGGCGTAAGAGCATCGTGAAAGGGATTGGGAAGGTGGTGAGATGAAGAAGGCGGTAATGGGGGTGTCGTGTCAGTCTGGTATGGGCGACACGCACTCTCTATCACCTCTGCCATGCTCAGCTCTTGTCGCGGAGGGAAGCGGCGGGGAGGAGAGGGTGTTTGGAATATGGGAGGGAGAAGTAGGGAGGAGAGAGAAAGAGCAGAGGAAAAAAAGGAGACAGGAGAACGAGTGGAAGTGGAATCCGGTGTGTAGGCTGCAGTCGTTTGTTTCTGTGAGAGGCATTCTTTTCCTTTCTTAGCGATGTGTGTGGGAGATAACAAGCAGTGGTGTTTGTGACGCAAGTGGGGCAGGTTAAAACGAAATAAACATTTTAAAATGACACATTCTTGGGTGTGAAAATGAAACATTGAAAGTATGCAAATACGACACTGAAATGAGATTGTCTTCTCGAAATGATAATGCAGTGATTCTGTGTGCAAGTATGGTGAGAGAGTGGGTGCCAAAATGAGAGCATCCTGCAGTGACAGTATGTCATGCATTTCCATACTAGGTTATGAAATGTCATGTGTATGAAAAGTGCGATTTTTTTTTTTTTTTTTTTTTGTGTCCAACTCTGGGCATTGGCTTCACAGCCTATGACAACGAGTGACCAAAGAGGGTATAAGAAGGGGAGGAGAGCAGGAAGAGAAAAGTTTTACTGTAGACAGAGAAAGATTATTGATTGAGATGGGCTTTAGGAAGGAGATCACAACAGGAAAATAAACACTGGAGGCAGAGAGGTCCTACGACTGAAATGTGGAGGGAGAAACGAGACGTTATAAACTTAAGAAAGCACAGGATATTATACTCGTACAATAGCTAACAGAAATGCACTGAGAGAAGAGAGGACGAGGAGCAATAGAACACGAAGGGAACTATATGGCCAGGAAGTGGGGAGGGTGAGGGTCAGATGGAGACTGTGAAGGGATTAAGATGTGTTTAGAGAGATGAGGAAAGATTAATGCGTGTAGGTCAGGCAAGGGAGACTAAAAAAGAAGCAGGGCAGACACGTCTATGAATTAATCAATGTGACACTAAAGGGACAGGGAGCGCAGAAAAAGTATGTGTAAACGAGGATCATGTGGATTACTCGCTTTGCGTTAATACACATCACAGACATGCGAATGAATAATTGGTACAAAACAAGAGGGACAGAGAGCAGAAATAACAACCAGATCAGCAAAGGGTCAGGATATTAATTTGCTTGAATTATAGCCAGATGAAAAGTTACTGAGTGTGTATCAGGTGTAGGGCTTCCGGAGCACAATACTGAAAAGAAAAGATGTGTGTGTGTGTGTGTGTGTGTGATTTTCTGATCAGTTAGTCCGTACAATGGTGAATGTGTGTGTGTGTGTGTGTGTGTGTGTGTGTGTGTGTGTGTGAGAGAGAGAGAGAGAGAGAGAGAGAGAGAGAGAGAGAGAGAGGGGGGGGGAGGGGGTTCTGTTACTGACCAAGTCTCTTTAAAGACCAGCAAGTAACGGAGGCTTTACGAGTTTGCATTGAGGATGAGTTTACCTACAACTGGGGCACGCTGGGGAGAGAGAGTCTGAAAATAAAACAAATTCAATAGTAGGAATTTTATAACATAGGTCTGGAGGATATATATATTTTTCTTCTCGCTTATCAGTCTCAAAACAAAATATCAGTCCCTTCACCGAATTCATGGCAAATTTGTTTGATTTCGGAGGTGTCTGCTTCTACTGTAAGTATTGTTTGGGTGGGACCTGGATGAAGCTGGTGACAGTATGATGGTGTGCGATTGTGATGGCGTGGTGGTGGGCGAGTGTGATGATGTGTGGTGCTGTGCGTGAGTTTGTCGGTGTGGTGGTGGGTACATGTGATGTGCGGCGCTGTGTGCGAGTGTGATGATGTGTGGTGCTGCGCGTGAGTTTGTCGGTGTGGTGGTGGGTACATGTGATGTGTGGCGCTGTGTGCGAGTGTGATGATGTGTGGTGCTGTGCGTGAGTTTGTCGGTGTGGTGGTGGGTACATGTGATGTGTGGCGCTGTGTGCGAGTGTGATGATGTGTGGTGCTGTGCGTGAGTTTGTCGGTGTGGTGGTGGGTACATGTGATGTGTGGCGCTGTGTGCGAGTGTGGGGCTGTGGTGGGAGGTGAATTTGAGGTTGAGCGGTGGTGATGGCTGAGTGTGATGATGGGTGCTGTTGTGTGTGAGTCTGGTATCGGGGTGATGGGTGACTTGAAGTGTGTGTGTGTGTGTGTGTGTATTGTAGTGGAGGCTGAATGCGATGTTGTGTGGTGGTGTGTGAGGGTTTAATGGCGTCAGGATGAGTTATATTTAGGTACATTGCAGGATTAATTAAGTGCGATCAGTTAAGTGATAATATTTTATAATTTTATGTTTGTGAAAAATGTTGTTAATTTGTTCACCATATCAACTTAGCTTCATTTTTTGTAAAAGGAACTGGCTAAATGTTAGGATCCAGTCTGTCGATTTATATTGTTTGATTGCATAAATAAATTAATGCATGAGTAATTAAACAAATTAGCTTACACACACACACACACACACACACACACACACACACACACACACACACACACACACACACACACACACACACACACACACACACACACACACACACACACACACACACACACACACACACACACACACAACTTCCCACCTATATCATTACCCTTCCCTCCCTACTGATTATTGCCATTTTTCCCCTACACACTTCCGCCTAAATATCCTTTTAACTCCTATATATTCAGTTTTTTGCTGTTAACCCATGCATTACTAAGAGTTTTCTTTTAAAAAAATATTTCACGGTAAAACAGAAGAAAGAAAAAGTAGCATCAGGTAAGTAAAGGAGTTAACAATTTCAGTAAGATTTGTCTCTGCCTACCTGATCGTTGTCGTGTGTCGGAAGCAAGAATAAAATACAACAGACGTCATCCATAGTGCAAGTTTTAGTGCAAATTGTTCCACCTCATCTCTCACTACCCATTACTCAGATTGTCTCACCCCTCACCCCACCTCATTGCCTCCATTCTTCACCCCACCACATTTCCCCTTACCCCACCTCAACATTGATCCCTCACCCCACCTCATGCCTCTCATCTCTCACCTCACCTCATTCTCCCTCGCCCCATTTAATTCCTCTCACCCCTCACTCCACCTTTTTCTTCACCCCTCACTCCATCTTATACTCCCGCATCCCTAACCCAAACTCATTCTCCCAGTTCTCACACCACACCACTTCCCCTCTCCCCATTCCCCTTACCCTATCTCAGTCTCCCACTCCACCTCCTTCCTCTCTCCCCATCTCGTAACCCCTCACTCCTCGCTCCATCTCATTCCCCTTTGCCTCTCATTCCATCTCATTCCCCTCTCACCCCTCACTCCATCTCATAACGCCTCACCTCTCACACCACCCCAGACCTCACCTCACCTTACTCCACTCCATTCCCCTAACCCCCCATTCCACCTGGTTCCCTCACCTCACCTTACTCCACTCCATTCCCCTAACCCCCCATTCCACCTGGTTCCCTCACCTCTCACTCAATTTCATTTCCCTTCACCTCTCACTCCTCGTTTCTCCTCACCCCATCACTTCCCCTCATTAACAGGTAAGGGGCCATGAAGCTGAATTAACTATGCCATTACCACGCGGCCCTGACTCGGCAGGCCACTATCACCAGTACGTGTGTGAGGGACAGAGTGGGGCAGGGGGTGGTGAGGGGGAAATGGGGTGGGAATGTGTGAGTTGCGAGGGGATATTGTTGAGGGAGTAGTGAGAGGATAGTATTGTGAATGAGTGAAGGGTGAGTGGTAAGGGTATTGTGGTTATAGTGAGGGGAATGGCCTGAGAGCAGTGTGGTGTGGTTCGGGCGAAAGGAGAGTGGTGAGGAGAGAGGAAAAATAGACTTTGCTAAGGGAAGTGATAAAATTTCTGTGAGGGAGAGTGGTGAATGGTGAGGAGAGCAGTGTGAATGACATATTAGGAGAGTGTTGTGACTGACTAATGGCAAAATGTTGAAAGTAAAGTATGGGGTAACTAGTAGAAATTAAACGACAATGCTATGGCTTTAATAAGAGAAAAGTGGTAAAGCACGGGTGTTGCAAATAGTGAAGGAAAGATGTACAATTGATCAAAAAAGTATCGGGCAGGGGTCCGCTGATTTCCTAAACGATCAGTATGTTACAAAATGATTGATCAATTATCATCTGAATGTGCATGTGTTAACAGTACTGACTAGGAGTTGTTAAGCAACCGCTATATATGGCGTTCTAAAAAATTCAGTCTCATTAAGCTGAGGTAGAATGATCAGGGATTTTGCAGTAGGCATCGTGTGTAATGTTATATTATTTCACGCGAAGTATGCACCAGTACATTTTTAATCGACTGTACTTCCTGAAAATGGCCCCTGAAGTGGCACAGGAAGGGCAGAAAAGGTGAAGGAGAGGTGATGAGGAAGGGTGAATGGGTGAGCTCAAGGAGTATGAGTAAGGGGAAATGTAATGGTGGGATCTGGCGAGGACTGGGTGTATCAGGTGAGTGTAGTTATGGATCATAGATGGTTTGTTTGAATGTGATGGGTATGGTAGGATGTGGAGAGTGTGGTTGGATGTGAAGGTTATGGTTGGATGTTAAGGGTATGGTTGGATGTGAAGGGTGTGGTTGGACATGGAGGGTGTGGTTGGATATGGAAGGTGTGGTTAGATATGAAGGGTGTGGTAGGATGTGAAGGGTGTGATTGGATGTGAAGGATGTGGATGGACATGAAGGGTGTGGTTGGATATGAAAGGTGTGGTTCGATGTGAAGGGTGTGGTTGGATGTGCAGGGTGTGAGTGAATCTGTGAGGTGTGGCTGGGTATGGAGGGTGAACGTGTGCTCGCGTGATGGGGAGCGAGGGTGTGGCTGTATAAGGAGAGGGGAGGGTCAGGTTGCGTGTCCTGTGATGGAAGGTTACATGCTAAAGGAAAAGGAGTTACTTATTGCAGGAAATATGGAAGTTTATGGAGGACAGGCGAAGGAAGGAGGGAGTCCAGGGTGCAGTCAGTGGCTAAGATGATGGTGTTATGAGTGAATGGAAAATTTAGTGAAGAAATCCATAACAGTTGAAGCGGATTTGTGTTGAACCTGCAGTTTGTAGGTGCTGAAAGTATGAGGGACTTTCAGTAGTTGTCATGATCTGTTATAACTTTTACTCTCACACACAACGCGGAGTTTTTTTTTTTTTTTTTTTTTTTATGTGTCCGACTCTGGGCATAGGCTTCACAGCCTGCTATCAAGGCCCAGCAGCCCTCCTACATACCATACACCTCTACATGTTGCTAAGACTGTCTTTTTATCTCGAGACCATGAATTAGAGTAAAAACGAAACACTGGGTATAATATTCTCCCCAGCTCCTCCCCTCCTCTCCTGCTCTGGAAGTGAATAGTACTGTATTATCTTCATGGTCTACATGACTTTTTTTTTTTTTTTTTTTTGATATATATAATTTCTTCAAAACAGGTAGGAAAGTAAGGAAATCGAAAGTGGAGTAAGGAGAGAACTCTTTAAGATAGAAGAAGTGGACGGAGAAAGCATGGAAGGAGAAGAAAAAAAGTAAAAGGATTGAAATAGAGTTAGGTGGACTCTAGGTAAAGAGAGGCGAAGTATTGGGTGAGTTCTTAATTAAGACGCGAGGAGACGAAATAGGGAAGAGTTCTGAGAAGGAGAGAAACGAATTGAAGGAAGGGAGGGTGAAGGCAGTAGAGGCTTATTGGTGAGGCAAAGGGTGGTGGCCGAGATTGAAGGGGGTGTGGTTAAGGAAGGCAGGAGTACTAGGTGAGGCAGGAGAGGTTTGTAGGTGAGGCAGGTGGTGGAGGTGGGCGAGGCAGGAGAGTTGATGGATGAGACAGGAGAGGTGGTGGATGAGTCAGGAGGGGTGATGGATGAGACAGGAGGGGGTTGTGGGTGAGTGGGGAGGGGTGGGAGGGGAGAAGGGAGAGTGCCACAAGAACTGCCAGTACAGGACCTTAATCTTGGTAATGGTCGTTGGATGCCACATCACTCCACGGTATAGTGTCCTCACAACACGCCACTCGCTCACCATACCAAGGCGTCATTATGATGATTGTGAAATGAATATAAAAGAGGTGTTGGATGAAGTACCAGTCACATGCAAAACCTAATATGTTTGTGTCTAAGTTTGTATGTGTCTATGTGAGCCTGTTTTTTCCTCTGTATATTTACATCTTTTTACTGAAATTATTTCTGGTTCCTTCTGCTTTTAATACTGAACGCCTTTGCCTGCGTCTGTCTACTTTAGTTTGGGTATTTGTATGCTGGATAGTGTCATTCGGCTTGAGTCTGTGTGCTTTTGTTGCTACTTAGGTGTTGTTTATCTTGCGTCCAGCAGTTTGTAAATCCGCTAATGGAAATTCAGTTGTTGTATCTCTCCCCTCTCTTCAGCCAATTCTTACACCCGTTATTACCCCTGTGTGTGTCAGTCAACTGGCGTTTCTGGCTGTTTCACCCCCCGTGCCCATCTCTTTGTCACTTTATAGTTAATTATATTGTCTGGTCGTTTATATTCAGTTTTATCATTCTCTCCACTTCCCGTGCCTAACTCCAATGACCTGACCTAATATCCCACACTGTGCCAAGTCAGGCCAACACCAGTGACTGGAGTAGCAAGTGGCGGGGAACATCGTCCTTAATTACACTTAACACGACTGCCACCGACCATTACCCAGTGATGATCCTGATTACCAGAGTTGTAAATGTTGCTGTCATGGAATTTGCGTTGATTGCTTTGATGCAAATTATGGTGCAGTGGTCGGTGTGTTACTGGCTGTTATCATAGACTGCCTGACGACACACCACACCACACCACACCACACCACAGCGAAGTCAACAACCATGCACAGTACTAATAATCATTAGGAGGTTACAAGTGTAGTTTTACTTCACTGATATTAATCTGGTAGTAGGTTGTTTAGTTGTCTAAGGGCTCCACACCTCGAAGGGAGGACTATGGAATTAACATCGGTACTTTTTTCTACTTTTTTTTATATCGTCAGGCATAGGATGGAAGTGTAAGTCAGGTCCGCCTTGATATGCGAGTTATTGAGTTTTCCATCCCCCCCCCCGTCAGCAGCTGGTCTCACTTTCTCTGCTGTATGCCAACACCCCTGTCAGCAACCGGACTCACTTGCCCTGATGTACGCCCACACTCCCGTCAGCAGCTGGACCCAACTGATCTGACCTACTGCAAGACCCGCCTCAGTTGTCTTGTGTGAGAGCCGCCTGAATATTGAATGGTCTCATCTCACCTCATTTGCCGCCTCCCTGCCTCCACCTATTTGATGGCCGTCAGAGCGGACTGTCCGGCGATCCACGGGCGAGGCGGAGTGGAGTGGGGCAGAGAGAGCAAGGCAGAGCAGGTCGGGATGGGGCGAGCTTGCAGTGGTGCCTAACATGAAATTACAGTGCTCACTTCAACACCACCCCCCACACACACACACAAAAACACATTACTACTTAACTATTATTTTATCTTTTGCAATTGACTGCCCTTCCTAGTGAAGATGCACCCAAACATTTCCGTCGGTACCTCTCTTGCGTCTGCTGGGCAGCATTGCGGCTGGTAGTGAGTGACGTGGCTCTGTATTGTCTGGTTGTGAGGGGTGTGAATCTAAATAACGGTTGCTGGTGAGGAAAGTGGCACTATATATTCCGGTTGGTGGAGAGAAAAGTGGCTATATATTTCTGTTGAGGGTGAGGAAAGTGACCTTATATTCCGACTGGTGGTAACGGACGTGGTCTTATATTCTGGCATGTGGTGAGGGACATGGTTTTGTATCGGTTGGTAGTGAGGAAAGTGGCTTTATATTTCGGCTGGTGGTGGATGGATTGTCTTACTCACATAATGCCGTTCAGGGAAAAAGGGACCCGTCCATTCGCGTCAAATTACTGAGTAGCCTTGCCTCTGATCCTTACATTCCTGATGGGGCAACATTGGATTTTATGTTGATTGATTAAGTGGATGACCTCTATCCATATTTTTATATAATGGTTGTTTGTAAAATTTCATGTTGGATATTGGAAATTATACACAGCTTAATATGAAAAGGAAAAGTTAATGTAGGAGTCTCTGGGAATGGAAAAGTATGAAAAACTGAGAATAATCTGTCCATCAGCCTCTATTACTCTCTCTTCCACCACCACTGCCCCCACTGCCACCCAGCCTAACCATACCTGCGGCCGCTACATCATCGTCGCAGCGAATAACTGGAACTGGTTTTATAGCGGATGAAGTGGATGATGATTGGGACTGGCTTGGCTCTTGGTAGAGTTTTTACCGTCGCTACAATTCACTCATTCCCCAGTATATTCATGACCGAGGATAGAGTACAGGACACGGCTTTACCAGTCTTACTTATGTCATCCAAAAAATAATGTTACAGTATAAAAGTTAAGGTGGTTCTTTCCTCATAACACTAATACCCATATCCATTTCATGTTTGACAAGTAATGCATATTCTTCTGTCAGCAATGCTTTTATCGTTCAGTGACGCACCATAGCTGTATTTTGTATTAGGCATGACTGACTTCAAGTGTTTTACATGAAAGAAACTGCAGGGGTGAAGGATATGAACCGCCTATATTGTGGAACATATGGTCAATCCACCTTGGTTTCAATATCCCTACAACCAGGAGGGAATAAAGAAATATTGTCCCATGATAGTATGGTATATAAATGTGGCAGTGTGATTACTAGAACGTCAGCATTTTGTTTTGTCAATGAGAGTCAGTGTACACTAATGAAAACGTAACTGTCCAGCAGGAAAATGGGATGAAACTGCAAATGGTCAGCTGTGACGAGTTTAATCGCTAGGGAAAATTTATACATTAAATTTAAACACTCATGACTCATTTGTATTATTAACACGTACTCGTTTATGTCATTATTTGAATTGTTTATGGACCGAATCACAGTTTGGGAACATATATTCAGCCCTTCCCCTGACCTGAATACACACACACACACACACACACACACACACACACACACACACACACACACACACACACACACACACAGAGCTGGCATGAGCACAGTAATATATGAATTGCTTTATATTACTGAGGAGGCCAGACATCATCCCTGTACATCAAGTAACGTCTTGCTGTCAGCTAGTATTATAACTTTTTTTTTATTTTACTAGGGTAATTAAACTTCGAATATATCAGTTCCATAAAATGTTCAGTCATTGATGATTATCTGTTGCGTAAAATCAATTACTGTACGACCTTTTGTCTGTGTGTGTCAGCGCAGGATTCTTAACTTTGTGAATTGTCCTCAGTACACATAGTAATGGGAAGAACACAGGGATAGTTAAAGCAAGGTCATTGTTGGTCATAAGATCAACATCCAGGGTCAAGGGAGCAGAGTATCAATTTTTTACACTGATTCAGCTTAAATTGGAAAGAGAAGCAATAGACAGTATAAAGACTCCCTCTGTCACAGTAAGAAGAAACATGTTGGTGGGAATAAGACACTAGCGATTTCTCTCAGAAGATACGCCCACATTAAAAGCCTTACGCCTGTATTTCCCTCAGGTACTGTTAAGTTTCAGCTTCACATTTGCTCTGATTGCCCACATGCTTTTCCTGATTGTTTCTTTTTTCGTTATAACGAAGGATCCCTGGCGTATGGAAAACAAGGCTTGGGTAGACGTTTGATCGAGGCAAAGTTTCCATCACACAAAATACCCCTTGATGCCTGGACGCTGTAGGGCTGATCCCTCTCTCAGACCCGCTCCCCTACTCTTACTCAACCTGTCCTGTGGAGGGAGGGAGGATACGAAGAGAAACGTCGGTGAAAGAGGGGGAAGAGGTAGAGGAAAGAAAAGGAGAAGAAATAACAAATGAGAATGATATAATGGAAAAGGTATGTGGAGGTAGGAGGGAAGTGGTGTGAGATGCATGAGTATTGTACTGCCACGGCAGAATACTGAATATGTAGTTACCAATGGAATGAAGAGCGAAATTAAGCAGAAAGCAAACATAGGGAAGATGTTGATCAGAAAAATGGATACGAATTTAATAGCCTTGTATCACATTAATTTGATTACACGGACTGCCCAGGACTTTTTGACAGTATATGTAAATTGTTTATATATTTCAGACAACAACAGTTGAATTGGAATGATTTAAACAAAGGAAAGCAATAACACCAGTGAGGCGGGGAAGGTAATAAAAGGAGAGTCTCTCCTGAAATATTCCTGCGCCAGGTAATATTTCCCAGATACAGAAGAGAGCCATCGAAAGGAAACCATCTGATATCCTGGCCTGTGAATGGAAGCACATGTGTGTGGTGTACACAAAAGCCGACAGAATCATCTTTTTTACTCTTTGTTTGTGTTATGTGAATTGTATATCCGCTTCGCCACTGCCACAGCGCTACGAACGGTTCCAGTAACAATACTGAAATTGATTACAGAGATTAATGTAAAAAAAAAAAAAAAAATGGTTTTACGCCAGGTATCCCCGAAGGGCTAAGGCGTTACCTCTGGGTAGAGGACTTTTGGATTGGAGCGTGCAGAATTTTATGACCGGATGTCCTTCCTGATGTCTACCAATGACCCTTGGGTGGATTCGATTCTCCGACCCTTCAGTCAGAGCGGAGCGCTCAAACCCACTGAGCCACGGCTGCTACATTAATGTAAATAATATAGTTTTTATTAATTGAAATACATCATAATAATGTTTTAATAAGACGTTTCACACATGCTGAGAATATCACTGCTTATAACAGAACCCTGCATTCATGGTTCCTTTATGCTTTAGAATCAGTGAAATATAAATGGGTTAAATAATCTGTCGAGCAGATCGTGAACTGAACCCGCAAAATCCGAGACATGTTGAGCCAAGGCAATCTGCTGATAATGTGAATAGAAGCAGTGAGTGACTATAGTAGGATGGCCAAGTGGCGTGAGGGACCACCACCACCACCACCACTACGACTACTACTACTACTACTACTGCTACTATACAACTTCTACAACACTGCACCGCCCACCTGATAAAAGGTGGTGTTCTCGTGAGATAGAAGGCGTCCGTACCATGTGTGCTTTACTATACTCAGTTCACTTAAACTAGATGTACAATTGCGATGTCTCCATCTTCACTGCTGAGATATAACGGGAATAACACTAGAATATGATGCTAATCACGAGGAAGTGCAATGGAAAGGATGTAGAGCTTAGTCTTTGAGTTTTGCTGCCTCTGATCCACGGGTAAAAATCTGCGAAAGGCCGGATATCTTCGCCTGGTGAGAATACATGAACTGCAGTTTATATCCAACTAGACTGATGTACATACGCACACAGATTCCCTTGCATAATGCTTACCTTTTTTTTTTTTTTTTTTTTTTTTTTTTTTTTACTGCAACTGTTACTTGCTCTTGTCCATAAGAGGTTTGCAGCAGAGCCGGACTTCTTCTCGAAGCGAGTATGGTAACCAGAAATAACGTTTCCCCATGTTGGCGAAGTACGAATGAAGTTCATGTAAGCCGCATAGTACTGGAACAATTGTGTTTGTATATTTCGTCGGCATGAATCGGCAACGCGTGAACATGAGAACATAAAAAAGAACGTGCTGTTAATACCCACGTGAAACGTCTGTCATGGCATGGATTTAAATTTATAAGTACAGAGAAGACACAATGCGACGCCAACACGTGACCACCTCGCCACCCTACCTTCTATCACTTCTTTATATATATATATATATATATATATATATATATATATATATATATATATATATATATATATATATATATTGGAGCCTCTGTGGTACGGTGGTAGAGTGTGCGTTTCGTACACGGGTGAGCCAGGGTTCGCGCCTCGCCAGGGTCATAAAGTTTGGGAGTGTTCACCCGGCCACGTACTGCATTGGCGGACACAAGGGGTGCTGTGGTTGAACCAGTGTCGCTTACTGTAAAGTATGCTTGCACCCAGTCGGCTTGCGCGGGCCGATTATACTTGGTTCACAGACTACACACACATCCAAAGCCACTCCACTACAGTTACACTTACAAACACTTCTCACTCTACATACAATCTCTACCAGACAGCCTAAGCCACTTGGTAGAGATACAATGGCTGTATCGTCCCTACTTCGTCCGGATAGGCCGGTCCTGCAGTGGATACTCAAACGGCTGATGATGATGATGAATATATATATATATATATATATATATATATATATATATATATATATATATATATATATATATATGAATAAATCATTATTAACGTCGAAAATATTTCCACGTTTTAAAGGTCAAAGACGGATTTTCACAGACCAAAGTCATGTTGGAAGCATATCATTTCACAACAACATATTAATTTATGAAACAAAAGCATTCAGGGACTGAATACTAATCGACCGCCAAAATAAATCGTTGGCCAAGAAGGTACAAGCTACCTACAAACCATTAATTGAAGACGAGATACATTGGCAAACACACACACACACACACACACACACACACACACACACACACACACACACACACACACACACACACACACACACAAACTATATCTCCTTGCCTTGCTAAAGGCGGGCGATAGAAAGGTTAAACACACACACACACACACACACACACACACACACACACACACACACACACACACACACACACACACACACACACACCTTACTCTTACACTCACACAGCACCAAACATATGACGCCCATCTCTCCCAGACATTCATCACGCTTTTATTCCCTCAAAGGCTATGTAAAGGTAGAAATACGAGGCAGAGTTTAGTAGTTTAAGTTTTATGGCAACTTAAACCATATGCCACAGCACAACACCCGCATAAACTACATACAGTATGAACAAAGTTGCCACGGATTTGGAAACACTAAGCTTGAGATAAGATGTTGTATATCCAGCTGTTGGCTTTCTTTACCAGCCTCAGCCTCGTTCAGGTCTTATTCTTCTCAGTCGTAGCTTCTCGTGTTCGTCTATTCTAGGGTACCTCCATTTCAGTGTTAGTAATTCTTTTGTTGCGTGGCATCAGACGGACCCACTGAACAGTCTTTTGATCAGACTCTTGTCGTATATCAGGTTCTTGAGCCGTCTTAGCCTCGCCTTTGACTCCCTCGCTAATGCATTCCATTGATGCTGTTGCTTTTGTACAGAACATTCCGGTACCGATCTGTCAGCCATATCTCCCTCTATACGGTCCAACCTTCTCCAGTGCTTAACATCAAGATGCTGTATTTGATTCTGACGATTCAAATGACTTTATTTGTGTTATACAGGATCCCTGGACAACTTAATGGGCTTGAACAATCGCATGCACTCCACTTACTACTGGGGAACATTGAAGTATATTCTTCCTGATGCCATACAGTTTCATTTTGCCGAAGGATCTTTTGACTCCTTTTCATTCCTTTTCCATCTCTTGTCTGCTTGAAGGAATTCTTCCTCCACTGCCTGTCAACTTCTCTCCGGCCACGCGCATTGACCTTTCATATTTGCGGAAGCTAAAATCTGTGCTGTTCATTAGCAGTCCCAGTTAATGGATACTAAGCCTAATCACGTGTTTGATCTCATCAGCCCAAGAGATCTCATCATCCATACAATTACATAAATGACCATGACAAGGGACTGCGCCATGTGACCGATTTCGTTTCACACCAGTGACCTCATTATTTGACCCACGATCTTCATATAGATATTAGCAAAAAAAGCAATTAAGTTTCAAGAGGAAAGCCGTATCAGAAGTTAGAACTCAAGCAAGTGGCCATCGCACAAGCCGGCAGACAAACAGACGCGGTAAAACCTTACATACCAGTAGACACTGTTTAGGCGACCTCGGCAACGTGTGTGTGTGTGTGTGTGTGTGTGTGTGTGTGTGTGTGTGTGTGTGTGTAATAACGTTCTTACAAGGAATAACTTTAGTAACGTAACATAAACCACTTCTGTTACCGTGAACTCCGTAATGTGGTTTCAGTGAGAGTATAGGTGGTGGGTGAGGACGCTGTTGACAGGAGTGCAGGGAAATATTGACAAGTGGTAAGTGGTGGTTGTGTGGGACTGCGGGAAGTGCCATCACGTTGCTGATAACATTGCTGACACACCACCGCCATACTCCTTCACTGCTTCGACACAGATATACTGGCAACGTGGCGCAGCAGTATATGATAGTTGTGATATTTTTAGTTCTTGGAAAAAACACATCCACCTAATGTGGAAATCCTTGGTTAAAAGTGGTGCTGAGAGACTGATATTTGGTCTCTTTGTTGTAATACTGTCAAACCTACAGGCTAGATATCAAAAAAAGTAGCTGAAACACAATCTATGATATCTTTTATTGGTTAACATCAGAATTATGCATTAGTAGGAACCACTACGCATAGCTGCTGCAGCAGTTCTGAATGACTCATGCTCTACTTTTTCCCAGCTACTCCCCCCATCAGCTGCTCCAGTTTTTGTGGTCTTTTGTTTTCCGAGACCCAACGGAATATTCATGGCAAATACTACATTAGCAATATTTACCGGTGCTGCCAGCCATGGAAGACTGGTGCAGAGAGTGTGTTAGAGGCCAGGGTTTTAGCACACTGGTGCAGAGAGTATGTCAGAGGTCTGGGTTATAGCAGACTGGTGCAGGGAACGTGTCAGAGGTCTGGGTTATTGCACAGGAATGCAGAGACTATGTCAGAGGCCTGAGTTATGGCACACTGGTCCAGGGAGTGTCAGAATTTTCAGAGAGGATCTCAGAGGTCTGGGTTATAGCACGCTGGTGCATAGATTGTATCAGAGTTCTGGGTTATGGAACATTGGTGCACTGAGTGTGTCAGAGGTATTATTATGGCATGCTAATGTCGAGAGTGTGTCAGAGGTCTGGGTTATGGCACACTGGTGCAGAGATTGTGCCGGTGTTTTGCATGTATTTGTGGAATCTCATTTTGGTAACGTAACTCATTCCTACCAAGTCATTTAAGTTTTTAAATTTGAGACGATAATATTTTTTAGTCTGTCTGTGGGCTGACATGAATTTATTCCAGCGTAAATAATTCCATTTTTTTTCCTTTGCATACGTATTTTTTACCTATCCTAATCACTTCAGTTTATATATATATATATATATATATATATATATATATATAAATATATATATATATATATATATATCCCGGAGGTATTGATGTATATGGATAGATATATTGAGAGATATGTAGATGAACAGATGTAGTAACTATCAATCGTACATGTTTAGGCAAAAAAGTGTTACAGTACATTAATGTCCTTTATACTGTACATAGCATAATGCTGGACGACAGTGTGCAGCTTAGGAGACCCTCAGTTTGTAGGGATTACTAGCAATCAGTCACCCTACAGCTGGATTACAGAACATCTTAATAAGATTGGCGTATCAGTGTCTTCAGTTATATTCATTTGTGCTGTAGAAATGCAATTATAAAACATCCCCACGTAAAGTAATCGTAACTAATCAAATAATGAAAAATGACCTACATTTTTTCTCCCAAACGCCCGCCATTAACCCTCCTGCCTCACTTTGCCCTGATCCAAGCCCGCCTTCCAGGGTGCTGCTGTAATTACCTCGTTAAGTATTAATTCAACGTGGCGTCGATGAATGGCTGAGGCTGCGTCTTAAGAGAGGGAAATTTATGTCAAAAGTTTTATAGAGTTAAGCTTCCATCCTTAAGCCTTTATTGCCAAGCGGCAGGAGTTTGTGATGGGGATTTTGTCCTGCAGTAGAATGATTCTTAATGATGATGATGATGATGATGATGATGACAAAATCATATAAGTATCTTAAAATTAAGTGTTTGTTGAGAACCACTTTTGTAACATTTGGTTTTCCTGATCATTCATTAACTACAGAAAAGTTTTTATTACCATTTTACTATATCTCGCCCCCATCCTCACCTGGGCAAAAAGTCAGGACTAATAATGGTGATAATAAAAAACTATTACCACTAGTCGATAGATATACAAACATTTTGATGAATTGGAGTTGATGTAGGACGAATACCGTTCTTATCCATGTGATCTGGTTAATGATTAGTTCAAATCAAGGTTCATCGCTGCAACTGAATTAATTATAATCATATTTGCTTTGATTTTCCGCAGGTTGCATAGTTTAGGTGTAATATTCCGTGGCAGCCCAAATCACACGGCGTGACTCGCGCTCATCTGGGGAGGGATTCTCAGACATATTATATTTGCGATCGATTCCCTGTCGTAAATTTGATGTTTTTGCAGGATCAACTTAACACACAGAAAGTCTCAGCACTCTCTTTTCCTAGTTCTTCCTGCGAGTACACATCATGGTTGCGACAGCATATCGATCGTAAATACTTTAGGGACTCCCACATCAGGCCACCGTGACCATGATCGCAAACTTTGACAAAATTACCTTTTATTCTAAATTAAGTAATGAATTATGATAGTCAGATATTCCTTTTTCCACTCATTCATCACTGTTATTTTGTCATCTCTAACATTTCCATTATATATCTTGATCTTCTCTGTCCAGGAAGAAATTTCAATAATTTTTGAAACTAGTGTACAATACATGACAACTGAAAGGCTTTCTACTGAGTCTGGCAAAAATCTGTATTTCCAAACTGTCCTCGTACTGTTTCTATCCTTCTGTCTGCGTCTCCATCTCTTCTTTCCTTTCTTGTAGGTCTGTAGCAGCTGTTGTTGATTGCCACTCATCATATAAACCCTCTCAGGCACAGGTGGTTTGAGTCGTTAGATTGTTTAACAACCATGACACGAATTGGGTAAAAAAAAAAAAAAAATCCAAAATATGACACACATCGGCGGGAAACTTGTGTCCTCCTTTGTTTGACACGACGTGCATCATGGTGCGTTGTACAGGATGGTATTTAATGACTCGATTGAAGTCCGTGCATGAAAAGGTAAAGCTGTCAATAGACGTGTTCCTCGGGTTTCTGCCTTTTCATCAGCTCTCTTCCTCTTGTGCATCAATGATTTGTGTCTCACATCGAGCCCTCTCCACACACAGGCTGATGACTCCACCCTTCACTTTTCTACCCGCATCTCACAACATCCATCACAACACTTTTTTCAACATTCATTGAATGGGACCGTGAAACACGTGATATATAACCTGTCAGTTGTTTATGAGTGAGATAAAACAAACTTTGTTATAAATAATGAATCAGAACTCACTACCTCTATCACTGAATCAGGAAAAATTTCAAGAGTATCTTATTCAACAGTTGTATGAGTTAAGCGATACTCCTAGTCCTTCACGCAAGTGGTCAGATATCTAACTGTCTTCTTCAGTCGGTAATTCCCTCTCCCTATGACCTCCAGTCTTAATGTGCTCAACGAATCTTGACTCGGACTTTTTTATGTGCACATTTTTTTGTGCTGGCTCCAGCCTTTTGGTTCTTCCTTTTTGGCATAAAAATAGCCAGAAAGAAATTATTCTAGATGTTGTGCATGCTTATACAGTAGAATACGTGGCAATCTGGTTTAAGCTTTGCCTCACACTGATGATTTTCTTTTAATTTTCTTAATTTTTGATGTTATTTCTGAGTCGTAAAAAATACTCAGTGGAAAGCAACGATACCAAAAACGTTCTTTTGAATTCGAAAAAAAAAAAAAAAATCATATTAGATGTGGAATTAGATACAGCAGGTGAATGCATCTGGCCCCACACAAGAACTAATTACTGAGTTGAGGAGGCCCGAGGACTCATTACTGTGGCGCGGGTGTCTCGCCTTTGATGTCAAGTCACAACACTGTGTCTTACCTCACGGCAGAGATACCCCACGAAAACATCACCCTTATCAGCTCACTCTGTATCAATGGGCGGCGGAGTTCATTACTCTGTTGCGGCTGTCTTTGTGCCTTTCTTATATGCTATATTTTGATAGATATGTTGTCTAAGTATGTGGACTGTATTATGAAGTGTATAGTAAAGGATCAGACATATTTGACTTTCATCCTTAAGTGCGCGATTTAGGTTAACATCACGTTCAGTTAAGCACCATTCAGCCATTTATCGGTTTGTAAGTAATGATATATTATGACTGCATGTGTACTATGCTAAAAAAAAAAAAAAAAAAAAAAAAAAAAGACGGATTCGCGATAATATTGATGAGAAGGAAGAGTTAGCCTAATGGGAAAAACTATATAAGGTAGTTCATCCATATGCATCAAAAGGAATATGAGAGACTGACTAGGAAGGTTTGTTTAAGTAGAGTGGTTGTACGTCGCTTATTACACACCCTCCCCCCTTGACTTAGAGTACGTACATCCTATCCTTAATGCAGTACACTCTCTCCCCATTTATCTTTGTACACCAGCCCTGCACCATAACTCAGTACACATCCTTCCTTAACATAGCTCACCCCCCCCCCTTCAATAACGCAGTACAACCTCTCCTCCCTTAGCTCAGTACATCTCCTCCACCTTAACTCAGTATGCATCCTCCTCTTACCTCAGTACACCCCTTCCTCCTTAACTCAGTACACCCCTACCCTCTTAAATCAGTACAGTTTTCTTCCTAACTTAGTACTTCCCCTCCTCCCTTCATTTCAGAACACACTCTACCCAACCCAGTCACTCTAAGTGATCAGCCTACAGACTTCTCTCGCCCCTCTCACATTCAGTACACAGGGACATCACTTGCCCTGTTTACCTCACTCACCCACTCCACATAGTACTGAACCGACACACCTGTCTCATTCTCCTACACTCAGTACACAAGGCCATTGCTCATTCTGGTCACCTCGTGCCGTGTCTAATGAAGTCATCAACTCACCTCGCAGTCCGCACACTCACTATACCAGTTATTGGCCCTAATAAGCATTCCTTTCCTCATCAGTAATCCAAAGAAATTTACCAGCACATTCGCACACACCAACTGAAGTAACCATTGTACACACCCTCTCAGTCATATATACAACCACTGTCCATGTATACAATCAGTCATACATGTACTCACATACTCTACACGTACAGTCAGAGACAAAAGTTCGCCTAATGTTTCATCTTTACTACTCTTTTCCTTCTGCTGGCTAATTTTCTGAAACTAATACAGGTCTGGTATATTTCCTTGCCCATTTATATTTCTGATATGATGAGTCAGGGAGGAAATAACGATCATTCCCCAAGTATCAAGTTCCGGCAGTGGAAAGTATGCGATTTTGTTTTTCCTGTTCCTAAATGTACACACCCATTCAGCCACCCCTCCCTTGTTGTGGAGTGGGCAATACACCAGGTGATGGTACTGTGATATATGGCTTCCCCACCTTTTCATAATGCCCAACATTCTTCAGCTTTTCATCCACGTCATCTCGTACTGCCAGTACACACATTGGAGCAATTTTGTCCACGTATTGAAATTGTGTTTATGGCTCAGATACAGCATTTTCAGCCCGACTTGGACCCTCTTCAGGTTACACAGTTCCCTAGTGATGTAATCTTAGAACCACAACAGACTTTTTAGGAATGTTATGTAATAGATGTGCTGTGTTGAGCTGTACACTGTCGCATGGTATATATGTACTGTGTTCAACCGTACACTGTCACACGGTAAATACGTACCGTACTGTGTTGGGTCAGTGCTATTCGGTTCAGAGCAAATGTGGCATAAAAATAACAGCGAGTGTACAGTGAGTCAATATGGGAGTGAGTGGGTTAGTGTTCCATCATAATTAAACGCAGCTTGTTCAATATTTTACCGACAGGATTTCACTGAGCGTATCATGTATCAGACAGATGTGGGAGATTATTTGTAATGTGTGTGAAATTTGTTTATATCATTAGGTGTGCGGTTGTTAAAAATATTGGTTGATTTTGGTCACATCCAGGACTGGAAAATGATGCTTTTGCTGAAATTTAGTTTTAAAAGAGTGTAAAAGGAAAAAAGTAAAGACAATAAATGGTCAGCCAGGCATGGAGCATTCATAATAAAAGTGAGGTGAAGCAGACACAGAGAGTGAGAGGGAAAGGAAGAACGATGATAAAAGAGGCACTACCTAATGGACGCAAGGAGGGAAGAGGGAAGGGAAAGATAATTATTCCCTTCAGTACTGTGACCTGATTTTCCTCCTATTCTTGTTAATTCTATATGATTAATTCGGTTTAACCCCCTCAATCTGATGTCATATTTTTGTACCATACTTGCTACCTCCAGACGATTTTGCTTGTGTGAATGACTCTTAGCTTCGTTCAAAATATTAAATAAGGAATCTTTTTGGCACACGAACCAGACACGCAAATACAAATGCTTGTGAAAGTCTCTGAAAGTGCAAGCGTAAATAACAAGTCTGTATAGGAAAAAATGACCCTACTTGCTGAAGGCAGAAGGGCAGATGGCGGGTAGTGTCAGGATGGAAAAGAACTGTGTATGTGGAATATTAAGCTGTGTTGTTGGCGAGGGAATGGACGGGATAACACGGTGGGGACAGGGAGGCTGGACACGAGGAACGCAGGCAGAGAAAATCATAAGAATGAACACTACAGAAAACCGTATCTAGCTGCCTGAGAGACTACAGTGATGGAATATGGGACGGGGACTGGATGGTTAGGAGGGTACTGCATGGTGTGTGTGTGTGTGTGTGTGTGTGTGTGTGTGAGAGAGAGAGAGAGAGAGAGAGAGAGAGAGAGAGAGACGGAGGGAGGGATGGAGGGAGAGAGAGAGAGAGAGAGAGAGAGACTATGGGTTAGAAAAGCTTAAAACTGAACAAGAAACAGCAAAGGAAGGTCAAAAACAAACAAAGCAGGGAGGCAGCAGAGAGAAGGAAGGACATGGGAGGAAGAAGGAAAGTAACTCGAGATGATAAACAGGATTATGGAAAAGAAAGAAAACCGAGAGAAGAGACAAGAATCTGAGGAATGGCAAACAGAAGAAAGAAGAGGGGAAGACAAGGAAGGAGTACGAGGGAAGAAGAAAGTGTAAGAGAGGAAACAACAGCAAAGGATATAAAAGAGAAAGAAGCTGGTAAAAGCCCATTAGTTTTCATCTACCTGGCGAGGAACACAGGTGAAGAGAGTGTCTTGTTATCTTCAGCTTAGGGGGATCTGCAGCATTTCTTTCTTTGTGATATGTTTTGAATTTTACTCCTAAATAATATCTTACCTTCTACTTCCATATTTCTTTACACCAAGACACGGAAGGCCTCGTTAATAAGCCAAATGTTGAAAAAAAAAAAAAAAGTAAAGATGAGGTGTAAGAGAGGTCACGACACACACGTGAATAAAACCTAAAGACATTATGCTAAACTTTCACATACCAAAGAGTTTTTTAAGAATAAGGAAGAAGAGGAACAAGAAGACCAAAAGAAGAAAAAGTGAAGTGACGAAATAGGGACGTGAAGAAAATAAAGGAGCAACAAATAAAGCAGGAGATAAACACTTACAAAGAATGGGGGGGGGGGGAATATATAAGCGAAAGAAGAAGCAAGGGGAAGGAGGGATGGATGAGTAATAACAATTGAAAGAAAGAAGGGAAGAGAAGTGAGGAAAAGGAATCGAAAAGGAGGGAGAGAGGAGGAAGGAACAGCAAAGAAACTAAGACAAAAAACAGAGAGAGAGCAAATAACGGTGAAAGGATAAAGCAAGATAGGGATGAGATACGCACTGGAACGATGTGAAGGACAGAGACACAGTAAGTTAAAATGTATTACCAAAACGAAGAAAAAGTAACATGAAAACAAAACGTATTCTGCTAAGAGGGCGGCAGGAAAAGGCAATAGAGTGAAACATAATGAGATAAGCAGGGAAGAAAGGGGAAATATACGAGGGGAAAACCAAGAAAAAAAAAACGAAAAGTAAAAATGAACAGCATTGAAGGTGAATAATTAAACGCGTGGGTGGAAAAGAATGCAAAGGAATGAAAACGATGACAAGGGGATCAAAGGAAGGTGAAAACGCCATCAAATGAGCTGAATTCCCAGGCGACGGAGAAAAAGGCTACAAAAGAGAATACAATGGGATGATGAGAGAAGGGGGACAGATGTTTCTGAAAGCGGTTTCACACACACACACACACACACACACACACACACACACACACACACACACACACACACACACACACACACACACACACACACACACACACACACACACACACACACACACACACACACACACACACACACACACACACACACACACACACACACACACACACACACACACACACACACACACACACACACACACACACACACACACACACACACACACACACACACACACACACACACACACACACACACACACACACACACACACACACACACACACACACACACACACACACACACACACACACACACACACACACACACACACACACACACACACACACACACACACACACACACACACACACACACACACACACACACACACACACACACACACACACACACACACACACACACACACACACACACACACACACACACACACACACACACACACACACACACACACACACACACACACACACACACACACACACACACACACACACACACACACACACACACACACACACACACACACACACACACACACACACACACACACACACACACACACACACACACACACACACACACACACACACACACAAATTACGAAGAACCTGTGTCAAGGCTTATATCCACCATGTGTTGAAATACACGAAGTAATAACACTTCCCTCACAGGCACCATATTTCACTGGAGAGGAAAATATGATGCTGGCAATGACGACGGTGGAGAAAGAGAAGAAAGAAAAAAATAAGAACAGAAAAACGAAAGCAGACCAGAATTAAGCATGGCAAAAACTGAAAAGCCAGGAAGGACAAAAGTATCGATAAAGACTGAAACAGAAAAACTGCCTGAACTAAGTGAGAGGAGGTATGATATACTTTTTCCGTGCCGTTATAGACAGTTTTCCTTGTTCTGTAATTTCCTTTTAGCTGTTTCGGGATCCTTCCCAACCTCACAAGAGTGGGAACCAGGAAATGGATGATGATGACTATGAAGATACAAGAATAAAAAGGAAAACACCTAGAGAGATGAAGTACCTTATATGAGTAAGGCAGGTATGATAATCAAGGTAGCAGATTTCCCGAGAGACAAGGACGGAATGGTAAATAAGAGAAGTCAAGGAAGGACGCAAAAGAGAAAGGCGAAACATATATACACTTAAGTGAGCTACATAGGAATGTGAAGGAAAACTAGAGATCAAGTGGTGTTCAGTTACTTGCCACCAAACACAAGAAGAGGGTGTTAGTTGATAGGACATAAGTTGAAGGATATACAGCGGCCACCAACATACAAAGGTGTGGCCAGAACACAGCAACTACACATGCAGACAACACTTCATCTGGGGTCACCCTTCCTCACCCAACACAAAAGGTATGGAGGAAGGTAGGAGACAGGGCAACAGGGATTATATGAAAGAGCGCAAACATCTTTATCACACCTCTACACATATCCTCACCACACCCCTAGACACATCCTCACCACACCCCTACACAAATCTTCACCACACCTCTACACACATCCTCACCACACCTCTACACACATCCTCACCACACCTCTACACACATCCTCACCACACCTCTACACACATCCTCACCACACAACTACACACACTCTTACCTCATCTCTACACACACCCTCAAAATCTCTACAGACACCATTACCACAGCTCTTCGCACATCCTTGTCATATCTCTACACACCTCTTCACATACCTTCACCACATCTCACCACACACCCTCCCCACACCTCCCCACATACCCTCAACACACCTCTCCACACACCCTCCGGGCATTTTTTTCCTTACTTAGCAACGACCCTCCTCCCACGATACAACACCCTCTGTTCGTATTTTCGCACATTTTGTTCTTCATCTCCCTGTCTTTCTCCTTCCAACTACTTCTCTCTCATAAACTCACAGTCAGTCTCTCATTTTCCTGTCACTCAATTGGTTTATTTTCACACAGCATCAATCTCTGACCACGTTTTCCAAAAATCAAAGAGTGTACCTGTATATCCCAATGAGGACCCAACTCCAGAAGGATGGACAGAACTAGACATTTCAAAAGTTAATGAAGAGGGGAACCCCGGCGCTCGGACCTGTGCACTTCGTGACTATGAGCAGAAAGGCGGAGGGTGGCACGCTAAATACCTTTCCAGCAACATCCCACCCACGGCAACCCTGGGACTCAATGGGATACGGTTGCCTCATGGGATTAACTCAATTCTTCTGTTGCAAAGTACCCGAGGATTTACAGGTTCATGGCTACAGTCACTTAACCACGATAATACCTTCCTTGGTTGATGGCTCATTTATCTAGTAACTTGTTGACGGGAAAGAAAAGGGTTGCCTCTAAAGTACACAGATTATGATCCTAATGGCCTCCCAAGCCGTGACAGCATTCTACTTTCCTCACGTCATGATTGGTAGAAGCTCACAGGGAAGACGATGACTCATCATAAATGGGACAGGGTGATGGCCGAAGAGTAGGTGGATTAAAATGGCTAATGGGTGCTTAGACTTAATACACTCCTAATGAACGAAAAAAAAGGGAGGGGTCAGAGAAATGAGTCATACATAACTGCAAACACATGGGTGTAGGAAAAAAGCGTCTGATATATTCGGAATTAAGCAACGCCTCGCCCATCGTCTGTTATCTGTCGTTTGCCAGTTTACCGTCTGTCGTCCGATTCTGTCAGTCCTTTCTGTCTCTGTCAGTCCGTTGTCTGTCGTCCGTCGTCTGCCATCCGTCGTCAGTTAGGTCGTTGTTCGCCGTTTCTCAATCCGTAGCCTGTTGCCTGTCATGTGTCAGTCCATCATATGTCGTCTGTCAGTCTATCAACTGTAGTCTTGCGTCTGTTGTCTATCGTATGTCGTTCGTAGTTTTTCGTCTGTCGTCGTCACTTCTCCCACTACTAAAAGCGCTGTGTACTGTTTCCAGAAACACATCACCATCATCATTATCCTAACATTACTGACGATGAAGGAAGGTGGGCAGCATCTACGATCATCATCATCATCATCATCATCATCATAACCTTATTCCCACTACCACATAAGTGCTGAACATGATTCATTATCGTAAAACAGACGAGGATGATTCAGAACCTATCAATGTAGTGTGTTCTAAAATACCTCATAATCATCCACTCACCATCCAATCATCTAATATTCAGTCTCACCACTTGCAATGCCACAAAATAAAATAAAGACCCGGCAAATGAATAGTGTAAGGGATATTTGGAAAGCTATTTTTTTTTTTTATCACAGTTCTCATGTAATGGTATCCAGTAGCTGCAAGAGGTCAAGGGAAGGAACAATGGAGATTATGTTGCATGTAGGCAATTGCAGTGAATGAAAAAGAGAAAGACAAAGCGCTAAACGTGAGAAATTAATTGAAGCGCTCGTGTGTGTGTGTGTGTGTGTGTGTGTGTGTGTGTGTGTGTGTGTGTGTGTGTGTGTGTGTGTGCGCGCGCGTGCGTGCGTGCGTGTGTAGAGTGGGTGTTCATAGGTTTCTATAAAACAGCAATGCAGATCTCCATTTAGCCCTCCATTTAGCTGTTTTAAATTTCATCCCCGCTATAGCTACACCATTTCAATTAACTTGTGTGAAGCCTGTCCCAGTGAGGGTGTTAAATCTCAGCTTCCACGTCCCTCTCCCTCACCCCTTTGACTGTCAGTAATGTGTTCCTCCTCGCCTGGCCTCCCGCCTCCGCGTTTAACCCGGCGCTGTTTTACGCTTGCTGTCGAGGCCACATTTACTGACGGAAGGAAAGGAGACAGGATAAAACTCCATCAGCCTAATGGACTCCGCCCCGCCACTCAACTCGAGATTTTCCTTGCACAATTTAGTGGGTATTTTGTGTTTTGCTTTTCGCTGTCGTTACGGAGGGATCTTCTTAAGCTTAACATTATAATCTATCAGCAGTAGTAATAAAACTGTCTCTGGTAGTGAAGGGGCTAAGAATGGATGCTCACACCAACTGGTCTGAGGGCCGAATATCGGACCTTGTCCTGTGACTTTCAAGTTCGACAGATTACTCTTAAAATCAACTAACTTCATTCTTCATTAGTCATTAACCCTTCTACCAACTTTGGTTCAGATCTGCCCAAAACTACTTGAGCTTACTTTGCGCAGTGGCCTTGACCTTTAACCCTTCCCCGTGACTTGACATTACACTGAATGTTCTAAAAAACGAATATCTTTTTTTTATTGTTTTAACCTCAACCCTTCCACAGTGTCTATCTAATGTAGGATACCCTAAAAACTGTAAGTCGACAGTGCAAGTATGTAAATTAGGTGACAGTTACCGATTCATTCTAAAGTATTTTGTCACAAACATTTTTCCACCTCATACCCCTCAAAGACTGGTTATGGTATTGTTTATTACACTAAATTTAATGTCAGTGCTTGATCGCTAAGAACAGGATCTTTTCTTTCTTAATTACTGTCAGAATATATGGATTTCTATCATAAATACTTACTGGACAGAGCGCCACTAGCAAACATCATTACCTCCATGTCCGGCGGTCTGTTTGTCCACATCTGTGCCTGCCTCTCCGCTTATTTCTTCGTCTGTCTGTCTACCTGTTTGTTAACTTTTTACACCTATCTCTCAGAGCACTGTTATCCTTTCCATTGGCTCAGGAACCTTCTGTGTCGAAACGTAAGAACCTTGTCAGCGATGTGCGTGCCGTCTGGTGTTAGTGCCTCATCTCTCATATTAATGGGTCTGGTTTATCGCCGGTGCAGCACTTTCCTCTGGCGACACCTGCTGCACGACCGGAATAACTTATATG